>NW_028318249.1:1930000-2215000 GCF_062004578.1 Staurois parvus | reverse complement strand
TGGGAGAAGGATGATAGAAAGTACTACACATGCCATGTGATAACGTTTTTCG
This sequence comes from Staurois parvus, assembly GCF_062004578.1. Classification (NCBI taxonomy): domain Eukaryota; kingdom Metazoa; phylum Chordata; class Amphibia; order Anura; family Ranidae; genus Staurois; species Staurois parvus. The sequence continues at coordinate 2,214,948 of NW_028318249.1, read as the reverse complement.
GATGTATGCTGTCCACCCACAGTCCAAGACTGGTTAAAAGACTGAAGTTTGAATAGCAACTACATTGATATATTTCTATTTCGTCTGGTCACAGGTTCATCCTCTGTGCAGCACATTTGCAACATGTTCCATCCTAAATACCGAACCAATTCTGATGCTTCCCACATGCATGTAAAAATCAGTTTTATTTTGTTTTTGTTTTTTTATTTTATAGAAAATTACTTTTCCCTCAAAAATTCTATATTTTAAGCAGAGGCCCTGGAGAATAAAATGGTGGACTATGCACTTTAAAAAAAAAAAAATGTTGCTCGATATATGCACAGTAGTTTTTCAAACAAATTTTTTTTGGGGAAAAAAAAAACACTTTATTGAAAGGTATTGTACAAAAACACAACATAATACTCAATGATTTAATTAAATATAAAAGATGATGTTACGCTGAATAAATAGATTTACCCAACAATACCCAATAAATAGAAACCCAACGCTTTTAAAGGCTTCACAGGTTACCAGCTTAGAGTTACAAAGGAGGTCTGGCACTAGAATTATTGCACTCACTACAACGTTCACGGAGATACCTCATATGTGTGGTGCAATTGCCGTTTACATATGCAGGTGGGATCTATCCATGCATTTGTCTATTATATTTTATTTACTTTTATTTTTTCTCTTCATTTTTTTTTTTCTTTAAATCAACTTTATTGCTATAACAAGGGAGGAACATCACCACTTATGATAGCATGGGCTGTGAAAGGACCTCTTTAGGGAGACAGCTGGAGTCTATTAGACCCCCCAGATTTCTCCTCTGCCCTTAAAAGCATCCGATCAAACCGAGATCAGCTTGGTCAGATGCTTTCACAGGCCGGTAACTGTTGTTGACATCTGAGTGAAGCCAGAGTTGACAAAATCCTGTTTTTTTTAGACCATAGAGATAATTGCGGAATTCCCTGTCCTCTCTATGGTAAGCCGGCGGAACCGCCAGCTTCAGTCCCAGGATCCCCAGTGGAACAGCCAGCTGATTTAAAAAAAAAAAAAAAACAAAAAAAAAACACTGCACTGCTACCTGAGGATGTACGGGTACATTTCAAGGGTAGCAAGTGATTAAAGCAACCACAAGACATAGAACAATGCACTATGACATAAATATGTCTGAATTCTTCATACGCTGATCTTACCAGCGCTTGCTGTGCCATGGCAATCGTTCAGTTCAGCCAGAAGTTGGTTGAAGTCATCTTGATGGGCGATCCAGTTATCCTAAAATAGGAAACAAAGTCTGAGTAAAGCGATTCTGATTCCATTGAGGACAAAGTAATAATGTCTCTGCAAAGGGCCATTAATGACCAAATGTATACTCCCCTTACATGGACTCCTGTACAGCTCCTTCCTACATCGCAGCCGGAATTAGCAGCCTTGGGGAACCAAGGGAGCAATGATATTGCTCCCTTGGTCATGTGACAGTGCTGGAGCCTATCAACTGGTTACTAGGTCTGAGCACAGTCAGAGGGGAGATCATTTAAGGCTCTCACATACCTAGCGCTGCCTGTGGCCATAAAGGAGGGAGCACATGCCAGGTGAGTATTAGAAGTTGGAGGTCCTTTATAGAGACATCACTTTGCCCCAGATGAGCAAACGTGACAGTGTCTCTTTAAGGGGACAAAGAAAAAGATAAAAAAACACACAAGGTTAAAAAAGGACCTCAACAATGGAACCTCTGCACAAACAGCAAGTAGAGAGCAAAGGACTAGTCATAGACACCAGTATTACCTGTGGTCTCCCTCTAACTGAACGTCTCCCCTTTACTGACTTACCATGCCTTGTGTACTGCGTCTGTGTGGAGGCAGCCACCTTTGGAAGAGAAGCAGGGTTTTTTCAGGACTGCCCCTGGTGATCGAATATTCAAGAAACAGTGGGAGAGCACAAATCCACAGAATGGATAAGGCAGAAGCAGGTTAATGCTTGCACTGCAGGTATTCTGGTACAGCTCCCCCTCTAGCAAGGAGAACTGTGAAAGGCTTCTTTCTGGCAACTAGACCATGCAGCTAATTTTTATTCAAGTATCATCGTATTGTGCTCCTTCAAAACAACCACACCGTCTTTTTCCAAAGCAGCTTGCATTTTACATGTTTTCTTTGTATTCCATAAATTCTTCTGGCAGTTGTGGCTGCAATCTTTGTCTACCTAACCTTGGCTTGGTATCAGGAGATCCCTGAATTCTCCCCTTCTTAATAAAGTGATTGAACAGTACTGACTGGCATATTCAAGGTTTTGGACTTTTTATATCCTCTTCCCATATTTATAAAAGTTCTATTACCTAATTACGCAGGACTTTTGACAGTTACCCCCCCCCATGGCTCAGTATGTAGCAAGCTCAGTGTATCCATGTGAGAGCCAACAAACTGAAAAATTATACACAGACACTATTTGCAATTTAAAAAGCCTCAGATGTGAGAAATCAAACTTTAATAGGCATTTTAACCCTGTGTGTGTCATCTTGTGTGTCTGTACCAAGGTCAAATACTCCGCACCTTTGACCTTACTACCATCGAGGAAGTCTCCAAGATCCTCTCCGATTCCCGCCTCACCACCTGCCCCCTCGACCCTATCCCCTCACAACTCCTACGACTTCCCTCCCCCTCCATCCTATGCTCCCTCACCCACATCTTCAATCTCTCCCTCTCCTCAGGCATTTTCCCCTCCCCTCTGAAACATGCACACATCAACCCCATACTTAAAAAGCCCTCCCTGGACCCCAATGACCCGAACAACCTCAGACCCATCTCCCTGCTCCCATTTACATCTAAACTCCTCAAGCGCCTCGTCTACACCCGCCTATGCTCTCACCTCAACGACAACAACCTCCTCGATCCCCTACAGTCCGGCTTCCGTCCCCTACACTCCACCGAAACCGCCTTACTCAAACTCTCCAACGACCTGCTAACCGCCAAAGCTAATGGCCACTATTCAGTGCTCCTACTCCTTGACCTCTCTGCGGCCTTCGACACAGTCGGCCACCCCCTCCTCCTCAAAAAACTACACTCCCTCGGCCTCAGAGATTCTGCTCTCTCCTGGCTCTCATCCTACCTGTCACAACGCTCCTTCAGTGTTACCTATAATGCTACCACCTCCCCCTCACTCCCCCTCTCTGTTGGGGTCCCTCAAGGCTCTGTCCTTGGGCCCCTTCTCTTCTCCATCTACACCTCCTCCCTTGGCCAACTCATACACTCTCACAGCTTCAACTACCACCTCTATGCCGATGACACACAAATCTATCTCTCAACCCCCCACCTCACCCCCTCGGTCTCTGCCCGAATCACACACCTACTGAGCGACTTATCAGATTGGATGTCGCTCCACTTCCTTAAACTGAACCTCTCCAAAACCGAGTTTCTTGTCTTCCCCCCAGCCCGGACCCCCCCCCCATTGACTTCTCCATCACATCCAACAACGCCAATATCAAACCCGCCCTGCAGGCCAGAGTACTTGGTGTCATTCTGGACTCCAACCTATCCTTCCAGCCCCAAGTCCAATCTTTAACAAACTCGTGCAGACTCCACCTCCGCAACATCACCAAAATACGTACGTTCCTAACCCCAGAAACCACTAAACAGCTCATCCACTCCCTCATCATATCACGACTCGACTACTGCAACTCCCTCCTCACTGGCCTGCCTCGCCGCTGGCTATCCCTGCTTCAGTCCATCCTGAATACGGCTGCCAGACTCATTCACCTTTCCAACCGCTCCATCTCCGCCACCCCCCTCTGCCAATCCCTCCACTGGCTTCCGATTGCGCAACAGATCAAATTCAAAATCCTAACGCTGACGTACAAAGCCATCCACCATACTGCCCCATACTACATCACTGACCTAATATCAAAGTACCGCCCGGCACGCACACTCCGATCCTCACAAGACCTCCTTCTCTCTAGTTCCCTGGTCTCCTCCTCCCATGCCCACCTCCAGGACTTCTCCAGGGTGTCACCCATCCTCTGGAACTCCCTGCCCCAACCCATCAGACTATCACCTACTCTCCTCTCCTTTAGGCGCACCCTGAAAACCCACCTCTTCAGGGAAGCCTACCCCACCCCCTGCTAACTTGCCAACCTCCTCCACTCTTCCCACCACCCCATCCCCCCACAGCTATCTCCAACCACTATCCCCTCCCTCCTAGATTGTAAGCTCGAAAGAGCAGGGCCCTCGATCCCCTCATGTTTTGCATTGTATTGGTATTGTTCTGTCACATGTTCTGTCCCCCCTTTGTAATGTACAGCGCTGAGCGAACTATTGGCGCTTTATAAATACTGTATAATAATAAATAATAATTCCAGGGTATGTAAACTTTTGATCTGGGCCATTTGGGTGTTATTATAATTTAAAAAAAAGGAGCCAAAACAACTGTGATAATAAATGGCTTCATATGACCACTATCCTTAACCACTTCCCGCCCGCAATGTACTGTGGCCGGGCAGCAGCTATAGGCACAGCAACGTACCCGTACATCGCTCTGGCTATAACACCCTGTACAATGTGACCAGCTCCAGCCAATCACAGATCACTAATCGAGCTTAACTCATTGATGACAGTTCATGAATGAGTTAGATTCATGATAGCAAGCTTTGCAGGAGAAATAAAGAACATTTCTCCTGCAATGCAAAGTGAGAAATAAATAAATAAATAATAATAATAATAAAAAAATATCTATCTATCCTTGATCACCCCCCCAAGTAGTACAATGTTACTATGGTAACATTGTGCTAAAAAATAAAAATTCTCAATATGGTATTTTTTATTTAAAGTTTTTTTTTTTCAACCACTTGTCAACCGCAGCTCTTGGGAAAGTGACATAATCTTGCGTCACTTCCTATTTCGGGATGTGAACGCGAACCCAGCCAGTGCCATTAGTACAGTGTCAGTATATAGAATGTTTCTCTGATCACTGTATTACTGCCACTATTGACATCAGAGAACGTCAGGGTCAGTAAGCTCCCCTCCCAGCCAGGGTCAGCTAGCGTGAGATTGCCCGCACACTATAGGTCGCTGATCACCGCCATTACTAGTATAGTGTTTGTACAGATCAAGATGTTGATCACGTACAGAACTATACTAATGCCCCCTTTGTATAGTGTCCCCAAAAATGCAGCATTAGCAGGATCGGCCCCAAATCGCTGCTAGCACTAGTGTTTAGCCCCTCTGCTGTTTTTCACAGAAGATTTGTACCAATGGATTGTGGGCCAAGGCAATTTATACACACAATGCATCGCTGCCCACCCAAATTCAGCTCTTGTCAGACAATCTGCATGGAAACCTATCACGGTTTCTAAATGTAAAACTTTTTTGGGACTTACATTCAACATGGGCATTACAAAATAGAATGAATTGTGGCCATATTGGTCCACAGACCCAATTCATCATATGCCCATGTTCTCCGCTGTTACATATGTCCCCAACATGGACCAGCAATGTACTGGTACGTTGCTGGATTTTGGAGTGGTTATACTGGGATGATGCCTGCGGCTACAGGCATTATTCTGGAATCGAAAGGTAAATAAACCAAGCGCTAGGTGTCAGTGAAGGAAGGGATGGCTAGCAGCTGACATAGGAAGTAAACCTCTAAAACTTCAAATAGTAAATCAAGTAATAAATATATGCAGCGCTAAAGATAAATAAGTCAAATCCCCATTGTAAAAGTCCAATAGATTACACAGTTTCTAGGTTTAACATATCGCATTAACGTGACTTCTGTGATATAGCAAAATCTGGAACACTGTAGTGTTCGTGACTCTTGTGATAATACACTGAGAGTTGATTGCACTAACCGGATATATATGCAAATGAAGCATGGAGTAATTAAGACCTACCCCTAGTACTCTGGAAGTAGATCACTGGAAGGGTAGTTGTCATCTCCAGACTTGCCACTAGGTGTCATATCTTACAGGACAGCCAGAGGTAGGAAATCCACAGACAGCAGCAGCAGCAGCCAGATGAGGAGTTTAACCAGGGATATAAAGTAAGAGAAAAGGTCCACAGCCGTCCAGCAATGGCCATGCAGTAGAAGATATCTGGGGGGCACCTCTCTGATGCGTTTCGTGCGCTGTGCACGTTCTCAAAGGGGTCAGCTAGCGTGAGATTGCCCGCACACTATAGGTCGCTGATCACCGCCATTACTAGTATAGTGTTTGTACAGATCAAGATGTTGATCACGTACAGAACTATACTAATGCCCCCTTTGTATAGTGTCCCCAAAAATGCAGCGTTAGCAGGATCGGCCCCAATCGCTGCTAGCACTAGTGTTTAGCCCCTCCACTGTTTTTCACAGAAGATTTGTACCAATGGATTGTGGGCCAAGGCAATTTATACACACAATGCATCGCTGCCCACCCAAATTCAGCTCGTCAGACAATTTGTATGGAAACCTATCACGGTTTCTAAATGTAAAACTTTTTTGGGACTTACATTCAACATGGGCATTACAAAAAAAGAATGAATTGTGGCCATATTGGTCCACAGACCTGATTCATCACATGCCTATGTTCTCCGCTGTTACATATGTCCCCAACATGGACCAGCAATGTACTGGTACGTTGCTGGATTTTGGAGTGGTTATACTGGGATGATGCCTGCAGCTACAGGCATTATTCTGGAATCGTTTTTTTTCAGCTGGCGGTCAGCTGTCATTTAAAAGCAATCCTATTGGCCAATTAGCTGCTAAATTGTTTTAGTAAGCAGCAGAAAGTGACATCCCCCCCCCCCCGCCGCCTTCCACAGTTTTATTGGGCTCTCCTGTCCCATAGGGGAATCAGAGAATGCAGCCAGCAAATCCGCGGGCTGCCCATAGAGCTGATCAGAGACTAGAATGGCTCCAATCATCTCTAAGCTACGAGCATTTCATCACTTCAGTTTCGCATGATATAAACAGCGCCATTTGTAAATTGGGAAAGCATCTGATCACACCGATCTTGGTGAGATTAGATAATGTAAGGGCAGAGGAGATATACAGAGTCTGACAGACCCCAGATTTCTCAAAAAAGAATATATGACAATGCCCATTGAAGTTATAGGGGATATTTGCATTCCCTGTGATAGCATTAAAAGTGATTCAAACAAAACAAACAAAAAAAACAACAGCACCCTTGCCCCCCCTGCACAAGCCTTGACCCTGTGACCATATGTAAACAGTGGTTGCACCATGAGGTATCACACGGAACGTCAGATCAAGGGCACTAATTGTAGCACTAGACCTCCTGTGTAAAAATAAACTGGTGACCTGTAAAGGCTTTTAAAGCGTCACCTATTGATAATAGAAATGTACAGTGAAGGAAATAAGTATTTTATCCCCTGCTGATTTTGAATGTTTGCCCACTCACAAAGAAATGATCAGTCTAAAAATCGAATAGTGGGTGTATTGTAACACTGAGAGACAGAATAGCAACAAAAAATTCTACAGAAATGCATGTCTAACAAATGATGCACTTATTTGCATGTTCATGAGGGAAGTAAGTATTTGATCCCCTATCATTCAGCAGGATTTCTGGCTACCAGGTGTCTTTCATACAGGTAACAAGCTGAGATTAGAAGCAGCCTCTTAAAGGGAGTGCTGCTAATCTCATTTTGTTACCTGTATAAAGGACACCTGTCCACAGGAGCAATCATACAATCAGATTCCAAACTCTCCACCATGGCAAAGACCAAAGAGCTGTCCACGGATGTCAGGGACAAGATTGTAGATCTACAGAAGGCAGGACTGGGCTACCAAACTATCGCCAAGTAGCTTGGTGAGAAGGTGACAACAGTTGGTGCAATCATTCGCAAATGGAAAAAAAACAAAACAACTGTCAGTCTCCCTAGGTCTGGTGCACCATGCAAGATCTCACCTCGTGGAGTGTCAATGATCATGAGAACAGTGAGGAATCATCCCAGAACTACACCTGAGGATCTTGTCAATGATCTCCAGGCAGCTGGGACCACAGTCACCAAGAAAACAATTGGTAACACGCTACGCCGACAAGGACTGAAATCCTGCAGTGCCCGCAAGGTCCCTCTGCTGAAGAAAGCACATGTCCAGACCCGTCTGAAGTTTGCCACTGAACATCTGAATGATGTGGAGGAGGACTGGTTGAAAGTGTTGAGGTCAGATGAGACCAAAATCGAGCTCTTTGGCATCAACTCAACTCGCAGTGTTTGGAGGAGGAGGAATGCTGCCTATGACCCCAGGAACACCATCCCAACTGTCATACATGGTGGTGGAAACATTCTGCTTTGGGGGTGTTTTTCTGCTAAGGGGACAGGACAACTACACCGCATCAAAGGGACGATGGACGGGGCAATGTAGCGTCAAATCTTGGGTGAGAACTTTCTTCCCTCAGCCAGGGCATTGAAAATGGGTCGTGGATGGGTGTTCCAGCATGAAAATGACCCAAAACACACGGCCAAGGCAACAAAGGAGTGGCTCAAGAAGAAGCACATTAAGGTCCTGGAGTGGCCTAGCCAGTCTCCAGACCTTAATCCGATTGAAAATATGTGAAGGGAGCTGAAAGTTTGAGTTGCCAAACGTCAGCCACCAAACCTTAATGACTTGGAGAGGATCTGCCAAGAGGAGTGGTCCAAAATCCTGCCTGAGATGTGTGTAAACCTGGTGGCCAACTACAGTAAACGTCTGACCTCTGTGATTGCCAACAAGGGATTTGCCACCAAGTACTAAGTCATTTTTTGTGAAGGGGATGAAATACTTATTTCCCTCATGAACATGCAAATCAGTGCATCATTTGTTAGACATGCATTTCTTTTGAATGCACCGAACACTCGATTTTTAGACTGATCATTTCTTAGTGAGTGGGCAAACATTCAAAATCAGCAGGGGATCAAATACTTATTTCCTTCATTGTATGTACTTTGTTGCCATTGCACAGACATGCACAATTTTAAAGCATGTCATGTGTGGTATCTATTTATTCGGCATAACATATTTTATAATTTATCAAACAATTGGGCAATATATTGTTAAAATTCCAAAAAGTGTATTTTTCCCATTTGGAAAAAAATAAAAAAAAACACAAAAATCGCTGTGCAAATAATGTGTGACGTAAAAAATTTCAACACCCACCATTTTATTCTCTAGGGCCCCTGCTTAAAAAAAAAATTATATATTTTTTTTTTTTTTTTTTTTTTTAATTTGGGGGTTCAAAGTAATTTTCTAGCAAAAACATTTTTGAAAGTTCTTTCAGGTGAACAAAAAGTGTCAGAAAAGGCTTGGTCTTCTAGAGTGGGTGATGTGTGGCACAAGCTTCTAATATTGGCCCTGAAATGCCAGGATAGTAAAAGCAACCCCTCCAAATGACCCCTTTTTGGAAAGTAGACACTTCTAGGTATTTGCTAAGAGGCATGGTGAGTATTTTGCAGGTCTCATTTGTTGCCACAAATTTTAGGAAAAAAGAAAGAAAACAAAAATGTTCTCTTTTTTTTTCCTTTTGCAAAACCCTGTGACTAAAGAATATCTGTAAAATACTTTTTTTTAGGGGTGAGCAATACAAGAAAAAGAAGGGACACAGGAGGGGAAAGAGAGGAGGGAAGAGAGCAAACGGACACTCCAAAGAAAAGGAGGGTGTAAAGACACAAGGTATCTTTAACCTTAGTGGAACTAACCTTACAGAAAAAGAGCTTCACTTGCTTGATAAAGGATTGAAATATGCTCCATCAAAAAGCCTTAATAAGTTTGAAACCTATATGGACATACATAAGTTCGCACGACAATTGTCCCTGAAAAGGTATTTTGCGAATAATCCTATCAATGGGGATGTATCGATTGGAAAATATACTCATTCCAATCTACGCAATGCATCCACCTATAACCCTCCCCCACAAACTCACTCGTATGTGAATCTATTTAGAGACAAGGTCCTGAAAGAATTGAGGGAAATACCATTTAAGAGACCTTTTGACAGAACAGGCGATACTAAAGCCATTAAATCATTATTAGAAAGGAAGAATTTGGTAATAAGACCAGCAGACAAAGGTGGGGGTGTAGTGGTTCTCAACAAGGAAGACTATATTAATGAGGTTAACAACATTTTGAGCGATAATACCACTTATGCTCGTTTACCAAAGGATCCTAAAATAGAGTACAAACGTTCTCTTAAAAACATCATTAACAAGGGGTATGTAGAGGGTATTCTGAATAAGAAAGAAAAGTCCTTTTTATGTCCAACAGCACCCAAGTTACCAGTCTTGTATATATTACCGAAGGTTCATAAGGACCCCATAAAACCACCGGGGAGGCCAATAATAAGCGGTATTGGTTCTTTATCCTCTAGAATTGGTGAATATGTGGACTTTTTCCTCCAGCCACTCGTTTTAAAAACTGCAGCGTATTTAAAGGACACCAAACAGGTCCTAAACGAGGTCAGCTCCCTAGTTACTTCTCCCAACACCTTTCTGGTTACAGCGGATGTCGCTTCTCTATACTCAAACATTAACCATAATGATGGCATGGAAGCGGCTGATTTCTTTTTAACACAATACAGTCCCTTACCTGTCACCCAGAAGAATTTCATTCTAGAGCTTTTAGAATTTGCTATGTTAAAGAACTATTTTTGGTTTAATAAAGACTACTATCTGCAGATAAGGGGCGTGGCAATGGGGGCAAAGTTTGCCCCCTCCCTGGCAAACCTTTTTATGGCCAGGTGGGAGGAAGACCTTATTTTTGCCAGAGATTGGCCTGAACTGTTGTTTTACAAAAGATATATCGATGATATCTTGCTTCTATGGAATGGGGAGGAGGAGTCTCTCATAAACTTCTTTAACTCATTAAATAATAATACCCTTAACATCAAACTCACATATGTTTATAGCCGGGAGGAGATTAATTTCCTGGACTTAACTCTTGTCAACTACATGGGCAGGATTACCACTAGATCTTTCTTTAAGGCAACAGATCGCAATAGCTTTATTCCTCTTGGGAGTTGTCATCATCCCAAATGGCTGTCTAATATCCCTAAAGGACAGATAATGAGGATCAGGCGCAATTGCTCGGATTATGAGACTTTTCACGTTCAGGCCAATATCTTAAAACACAGGTTTCTGGAGAAGGGATATAGTGAGACAACCCTTGATCATACTATTCGGGTAGTGGCGCAGATGAATAGAAACACCATGCTGATTGATAAAACAAGGAACAATCAAAAGGAAAAAAATCTGCCCATTTGTCACATCCTTTTCAACCCAATATAAGGCAATCAATAAAATAATGAATAACAATTGGGGTATTTTAAAAATGGACCCGGTTCTAACAGCAATACTACCGGAGAAACCGGAAATTGTATTTCGGAAAGCAACTGCTGTTAGGCATATGATTGCACCAAATGTTGTGGATCCTCCTAATAACATTTCTCTGTTTAAGGATCTAAAAGGATTTCACCCCTGTAATAAATGCATCATCTGTAAGTGTGACAATACCAGAAAGAGGAAAATCAGTACATTCCAATCATCAGTTACTGGAAAAATTTATAACATTAAACATTTCATCTCTTGTCATAGCAAATTTGTAGTGTATTTACTACAATGTCCCTGCCAAAAACAATATATTGGCAGGACAACAAGACGTCTACGTGACCGTTTACGCGAGCACGTCTCCAATATCAAGAAGGGTTTCAGGGAGCACTCATTATCAAACCACTACCGCCTCCACCATAATAAAGACCCTTCTTCACTTAAATTCATTGGGATTGATGTAATCAATAACCATTGGAGGGGTATTAATAAAACCAGGGCAGTTTCCCAAGCCGAAACCAAATGGGTGTTTGAGCTCCAAACTTTACATCCTCTGGGCCACAACATTGAGGTAGACGTCAATTGCTTCATTGCTAACAACTGACGGTCTCATTTCATATCTCTTATATTTTTTATTTAATCATATATTGTGATTTGAGTTTTCTTTGCACATTATGCTTTAATTATGTCGGACTATCACCTTGGGTTTATTTCCAGCATGAGAGTTATTTTCCCAAGCATATATCATTTATGTGTATAACATTTTAGCGTTTGAAATGTATCATGGGAGATTTTTTTCCTTATGTATGAACTTCTAGTATTTGGCGTTTTAGCATATATCTAATCTGACTGTTACACCAGTCTTTTTTATCATTAATTACCTCCTCCCGCCCTGTTTCTTGCGTTTATTTGGGCGATGGGCATAGGAAGGAGTATACGGTTTCTATTCATTTCTTTGGTTTTTTTGGTTTTAAAGTGTTTTGGGTTTTTTTTTACCTCTTTTTATCCTGACTTTTTGTTGTCTCCATATATATTTATTATGGGACTTCTATTCGTTATCCTGACTGGGTCTGGCACTGAGATATTAGATATGCTATTCTGCCAGATCCATTACTCGATATATTTAACATCTGTGTTTTAAAATTTTATATCCTCTTCTTATTTCTTTATATCTAAAGTTTGTAGCATGTATGCGTTTGTATCCTGCATCTTGCCGTGGTCCGTTATATAACTTATGCCATTCACTGAGGGGATCTCTATACCCCATAGTTCATTTTTGTGCACTGTTAAGATTACAGACACTGGCACTTTCACTCCCTATAAAGGTATAGCATCTACTATTTATTCCCTGGGGTCTGTGACATATTGTTTACAGTTCACTCCCTGGGGTCTGTGACATAGTTAACAATCGTGTCTGGGTTTTTACTTTGAGACTTCTCTGTCTCCTCCTCATTACATGGTAGATCGCGGATCCACGGCAAAATGGCGCTGCCGTGCTCGCGCATGCGCAGTGCGCGTTTGTCTTCGGGAAAATGGCCGCGGCTCATTGCGCATGTGCCAGTTCCCTTATTTCTTACACTGGCGTCAGTCACGCTGCTGTGCAGTCTCCCCTCTGATGATGTGCCTCTAGCACGAAAGGCCTAAGGAGGAACTGCACAGAGCGTGACGTCTTATACCTGCCGGAGCCACGAGGAGGCCCGGCGTTTTTACACCACTGGGGGTCAGTACTGCATTTGTTTACTTTATGTACTTCACATATCATGATGTACCATATGCTTACTGCCCTGCTGCTATTTTGATGATTAAACCTGAGATTTTGAACATACTACACTATTCTGGGCATTTGTTTTCTGGGGCTCCTATCTGGAGCTTTCACTCCCATAGAGAAAGCACTTTTGCCATCCTGAGAGGAGGTTTTTTCCTGGAGAAGGGAACAACTGGCTTACCTTAAGGGGATCCCCCGGACCTGTTACAGGAGTCTGTGATGACCCACCGTGAGGGAGACGCCTGGCTGCCTGGATTCTGATGTTCCCATTGCCCGTGATGCATAATCACACATGCGCATAACCCATGCGTTTCCGGTGAGTGCGCATTTCTGTCATTCTGATAAAGTGGAAGCCGTGGGACTCCGTACCTCTACAGTACACCATTGTGATACCAGATTATCACTCTATTGACTTTTTATTCTTCTTAGCGCTGCACTTCATTATTTTAGTTTGAATCTGTAAAATACTCACCGTGCCTCTTAACAAATTCCTTGGAGTGTCTACTTTCCAAAAAGGGGTCATCTGGAGGGGGGTGGGGGTGTGTACTATCCTGGCATTTTAGGGCCTCCAAAACTGTGATAGATAGTGGGGAAGTGATATGAGGAAATATGTACTTTAAAAGCCTGGATGTGGTCATTGGATTCTGGGGGCCTTTATTAAGTATCCCCATACTCAGGAGAAGTAGAGGAATATGTTTTGGCGTGTTATTCCACATATACCCATGGCATGCATGAGCAATATATCATTAAAAGTGACTTTTTTTTTTTTTTTTAAACAAAGATTTAAAAAAAATAAATTTGTGGCAACAAAATAAAATGTTCCATGGACTCAACATGCCTCTCTGCAAAATCCTAGGGGTGTCTACTTTCCAAAAAAGGGGGGGTCATTTGGGTGGTTGTACTACCCTGGCATTTTAGCACCTCAAGAAATGGGATAGGTGGTCAGAAAGTAAAAGCTACGTAAATTCCAATATATACCATAGTTTGAAGACACTAACTTTTACACAAACCAATTGACACACATATTGAGATTTTTTTTATTACCGAAGACATGTAGCAGAATACATTTTGTAAACTTATAACTGAGGTTTATTTGATATTTTTTTTTTAGAACCAAAAGTAAAAAATATAATTTTTTCCAAAATTTGTTGTTTTTTTTTTTTTTTTTATAGTGCAAAGTAAAAAAGACAGCAGAAGCAATCAAATACCACCGAAAGAAAGCTCCATTTGTGAGAAAAAAGGACATAAAATTAATTTGGGTGCAGTGTTGCATGACTGCGCAATTGTCAGTTAAAGGAGCTTTGCGCCTTATCGTAAAAAATGGCCTGGTCAGGAAGAGGGGGGGGGGGGTAAATCTTCACATCGCACCGCATTACAATCTCTCCCGGCCTCATTGACTGGGAATCTGTCGAACGGGGACCCGGAAGTGACGTCACATCACAAGAAAGAGAGGGTAGCGTATGTCCGCTCTTCTCCTCCCTCCCCTATACCACATCCCGACACCCGCCGAACCAGTCTCGGGCCCACAGATGGGCAAGCGGAGCCCGGGATGTATAGCGAGGGGAAAGGCGGACACTGTGGGCTGTGTAGAAGCAATCGGGCGGCAGCGCTGCCTGGGCAAAAAAACAAACAAACAAACCTACCCAACGCCCAGAACTACATATCCCAGGCGTCGGGCGATAGGAATAGGACATCCCTGACAGAACATGGAAATGCAATTTTAGTAAATATCTTTTCCCATCAGCAGTTATATATGTCTTGTGACTTCTATCACTGTCCAGCAGAGCACTGGTTAAAGTTTGTAAGAGGAGTTTACATTCTCCCCTTATTGTCCTATTAGGCTGCAAGACCCCTGACCCTCTGTCTGGACAGTGCTGATTGGCCTTGAGCAGATCACATGCATCCTCCCAAGAAAAAAAAAAAAATACCTTTCTAGCAATACACACTAAACTGAGCTCGAACAGCTGGTCCCCAAGACTCTGTTCTATCAGCCAATGGATTGGGGATAGAATAAGAAGGGAAGGATCAGAGAAGACAAGTTTCCAGCAGAACATTGGCAAAACTGGTACTCAACTGCCTAGTTTTAGCCCCCCATCCCTCAACTGCATACGTGAATAACCTCTTCGGGCTCATTCATATCTATGCAGTGCATTTTAGGTGTATTGGGTTTGAGAGGCATTTTAGTCATGTGACCATTGCCCTCTTTATGACATGCATCCTGTCTTGATAAAAGCAGATCAAAAGTGCAACAAGCAGCACAGTTAAAAAAAAAAACAAAAAAAAACACCCCAGCTAAAATACACAAAGAAGGAATACAGAAGCAGATGAGTGACAGGATCTCCCCCTCCCACTGTAGTACACAATGCGTTACAGCAGATTAGTAGTACAAGGTCTGTGAATGGTGGGGAGGACAAAGGAATGAGCGAGTGACGCAACTCTTCATACTAGCAGCGACTGCTGGTAACTGATACAGAACCTGTTCAGGGCAATATCAGGCAGCATGAAGGGAGGATTTTTACAAGAAGCAACATCTTGCAGGAGATGAGATACATATCATTACACATAGCTAATGTGCAGCAAACTAGTATTTTATTGCTGCATCAAAAAAAAAAAAAAAACACACCATGCTTACCCATGCTATGGTAAACATGGAGTGACAGGTGCTCTTTATGGAGGCATCAGGAGTTTAGTAGGTCATGATGCCTCCTCCTCCAACCAGCATGTATAAGGGACACAGAATATGATTGGTGCCATCAGGATTTTTAAAGCTTGGAACCCAGAAATAATATGAGGGCTTCCAGGTTCTCTCAGCCAAGAGATGTTCTGGATTCCTGCAGCCAAGCTAGATTCACAGAGGAGCCACCAAAGAGGATTGGGAGAAGGCTCTACCATGTTCTCCCTTAGCCCTGGTTCACATATATGCAGCCATGCAGGCCGCGTTTTGCACGGGCACAAGAGCCCATTCATTTGAATGGACTCCAATGCCCGTGACACACAGGGAAGAAGTCCCTGCACTTCTTTGGAAAACGCAGCCCGCACGGGAACCTCGGTTCTCAGTATGGTTGCGTTTTCCAGTGCGGGAGGTGTGCAATTAGAATGGCACCCGCCTGCAGGTCCGCATTTCTCTGTGCGGGTGGTGTGGCTATGCGAATTTTCGTGTGGATCTGCAGCAGCACCACTGGCACAGATGTGAACCTAGCGTAATAGGATCCTTGCTGGGTGACCATCAAAAGAATCTGGATGGCGTGCCCTAATGCCCTGGTCTCCATCAGCCTCATGCAGCCATTTGGCACTTGCTATCCGCCCCTTTACAGACTCAGCAGTTACTAGCAGAAGCATGCATTTGAAGGCAACCTGAGATGTCCCATGTAGTCAGTCATGTTCAGCACATCTTCTGTCTCCTACCACCCCTGCATCATCAGCCTCTAGCCATCTCCTGCATCATGTCTGCAGCTTCTGGCCGTCTCTTCTAATATGCCTGATGTCTCTGACAGTCTTCTTTTATATAATTAATATGTGTGGCCCTTTGGAGCTATCAGGATCCCCAGCTGAGGCCCTCTATACCTCCCCAGTTGACACTGCTGTAGGACACAAATAATGGTCTTGTATGGTCTTCTGCAGTACCTCGTAGTTGTTGGAAGCTCCAAGGCCGAGAGTGTTGTTCTTCACTTGAACTTTGACGTGTTCTGTGGATCCCTGCTCCTGAGCCCCGAGACCCTAGAATAGACCATCAGCATTGGTTAAACAGGACATCACATGATAAGACAATGGTTGGAAAAAGCTGTTGTGCCACCAGCTAACTGTAAAATCCTTAGTTGTAGAGTATTTCCCAAAAAATAAAGCTAGCCTGGACTTAGGGTGACATTACCACCCGTGTCTAAAGTTCCTCCATGGTGGTCACCTCTCCACTCTTTCTGGGACGTATCTGCTCAGTGTTACCACCCCCTCTCATGATTCAAAACACAGTAAATTAGTTTCTGGCACAGATGTCACTTTTAATCCTCGTCCTCTACATCTAAAAGGAATAGTCCACCTCTTACTAAATTTTAGTAAATGCACCAACACTGAAGAAAAAAAAAAAAAAGTAAAATTCCTCAATTAATGCACTAAGATCTGCAGAGTATTGCAACCATTTCCAGGGTGTCACGAGTGCATTGCACTGGCTCTATCAATGTTTACCTCCAGCCTCAGGTCTGTACAGAGGTAAGGACTTGCTGCTGCTGAACTACAGGTTGCAGGGATTGTTGGGCGTGCTCTCTACAAGTCCCATCTGTCACAGTGACTTTCTTTTGGACACAGCAAGGAAAGGTTCCAAATGCCACCTAGGTTCCTTTACAGGTGGTCGCCATGATCTGCGAGACGCCCATAAAATGGGAACTGAGGAAAAGTCTCACAAACAGGGATCACCGACAGAAAAACCCTTTGCCCGGCTATTTAACCACCCACCCGTGTATATAAACGGCCAGACGGGAGCAGTGCAGGGACAGGTGGCCATTTATAAACGTCCTCCCCGCTCCCTGCTTGTGCGCGTTCCCTGGTAGCACGCAGCACCGCGCTCCGGTGCTCGCTGTGTCCGGAGGAACACTGAACGTTGTACAGGACCTCTGTGTGAGGTCCCGATCATGTGATCACCGATTGGCCAATCAGTGATCACATGAAGAGTAGTGGGCAAGATATCACATCATTGCTTACTACTTGTGAAATCTGTGAATGATCACAGAGGTCACATAGTACAAGGCTGTTCACAACAGCCTTGTACCATGTGACAAGCTGTGACCAATCACAGCTCACACAGTATTTCTCAATGGCTGCAGCCAGAGAGAAGGAGAAATTATTGCTTTTACAGCCTTGATGGGTGTAAAAGCAATTAGTGTAAAAAAAATAAAAATCTTCATCACCCCCCAAAGTAGCAGTGTCACTGTACTGCTAGGGTGACAGTATGTTAAAAAAAAAACACAAATAATAATGTAGAAAAAAATAAAAATGTAAATAAAAATGTAAAAAAATCTTCATCACCCCCCAAAGTAGTACAGTGTCATTATGGTGACACTGTACTGCTAGGGTGACAGTATGTTAAAAAAAAAACACAAATAATAACGTAAAAAAAAAAAAAAAAAAAAAAAAAAAATGGAAAATTATCATTTTCTTTATAAACTAATTTGTTTTTTTTTTTTTACTAAAAAGATAATTGAACAAATTTTGGCCAAGATTTATGAAGAAACATAAATTGCAATTGCACATTTTTATAAGAAAAACACTTTTTTTCAAAATGTTTGGACGTTTTCATTTACATAGCAAAAAAAAAAAATCCCAGCGGTGAAAAAATACCACCAAAATAAAGTTTTATCTGTCTCAAAAAACTGCTAAAAAATTCATATGGGTACAGTGTTGCATGACTGCGTAACTGTCATTTGAAGTGTGATAGCGCTGAAAGCTGAAAATTGGCCTGGACAGGAAGGGGGTGAAAGTGTCTGGACTGGAAGTGGTAAAAACAAGAAAAGAAATAGATGTACTAGAATAGAGAAAAAAATAATCTCTATGGAAGGGGAAGGGGAACGGGGAAGGGGTGCTAGGTTGGGTGATGTTGTCCCTTGATGATGTCCTGCCTGCGCTGACATATTGCGCTCACCTTGCCCTTGGACCAGCCCATCTTTTCCAGCATCTTCTGCCCGAACTTGGAATCGTCTTTGCTCCAGGTGCTGTTCCTGGGGTCCACCGACCACTTCTGCTTCCTACGAGCTGCAGAGAGAACTCAAACCATTAGACAATAACCGAACACTATATGTGGGTGTGTTGCATGTATGTGTAGATTGACAAAAGTACTGGTTGGCCTGCCTGTACACAAACATGAACTTTAATGGCCTCCCAGTCTTAGTCCGTAGGGTTCAATATTGAGTTGGCCCCGCCCTTTGCAGCTATAACAGCTTCAGATCTTCTGGGAAGGCCGTCCACAAGGTTTAGGAGGGTGTCTATGGGAAGGTTTGACCATTCTTCCAGAAGCACATTTGTGAGGTCAGGCACTGATGTCGGGGGAGAAGGCCTGGCTCACAGTCTTCATCACAAAGGTGTTCTATTGGGTTGAGGTCAGGACTCTGTGCAGGCCAATCAAGTTCCTCCACCCAAACTGGCTCCTCCATGTCTTTATGGACCTTGCTTTGTGCACTGGTGTGCAGTCATGTTGGAACAGGAAGGGGCCATCCCCAAACAGTTTCCACAAAGTTGGGAGCATGAAATTGTCCAAAATGTCCATTGGATTACCAGACAGAGAAGCGTTATTGGTCACTCCAGAGAACATGTCTCCACTACTCTAGAGTCCAGTGGCGGCGTGCTTTACACCACTGTATCCGACACTTTGCATTGCACTTGGTGATGTAAGGCTTGGATGCAGTTGCTCGGCCATGGAAACCCATTCCATGAAGCTCTCTACACACTGTTGTTGTGCTAATCTGAAGGCCACATGAAGTTTGGAGGTCTTTAGCTATTGACTCTGCAGACAGTTGGTGACCACTGTGCGCTTCAGCATGCCCTGACCCCGCTCTGTCATGTGACGTGGCCTACCACTTGGTGGCTGAGTTGCTGTTGTTCCCGGTTGCTTCCACTTTGTTATAATCCCACTAACAGTTGAGCGTGGAATATTTAGTAGCCAGGAAATGTCACGGATGGACTTATTGCACAGGTGACAACCTATCACGGGACCACACTTGGAGTCACTGAGCTCCTGAGAGCGACCCATTCTTTCACAAATGTTTGTAGAAGCAGTCTGCATGCCTAGGTGATGATTTTATACACCTGTGGCCATGGAGGGGATTGGAACTCCTGAATCCAATGATTTGGAGGGCGGGCCCAATACTTTTGGCAATAGAGTGTGTGTGTGTGTGTGTGTATATATATATATATATATATATATATATATATATATATATACACACACATACACACCACCCAGGGTTCCCCCCCCCAGGACTCATCATAGGGAGGGTATGGACAAATTGCACAAACAGTGGGGGAGGGCCTTAAAGGAGCAAGCACGCACGCAGGACTGAAAGGTGTACAGAATTCAGGGGGGTCAGGAGTGTGCTATACAGAGAGTGCCCCTCTGACCCCCCCCCCCCAAAAAAAATTATCTTTCTGAACAACTCAGCTCTGCAGCCATCTTCTTCACCTCTGACCTCTACAGCCCTCACCTCTGACCTCTGGTCAGCACCTGCAGTAACATTATAATCCAGCAGGGGGCCCTCAAGCACAAATCCCATGGGATCTCCCCATGCAGCACACATCCACTCTCCTCCCGGACAGTCGTCCTCCGTCCTCCCCGCCCTGGGTACCGTCCAGGGAGGACTGTAAGAAGAACACCAAGACGGCTTCTATGTTTCCAGGGGACAGGGAAGTGCGGTGCACAGAGACAGCACATCACCTCTGTCATCACAACTACCATACCAAGGGGACCATGCATCCTCCAAGTACTCAGAGACCACACTCACGTTCAGCCAGCATCGCCATGGTGACTCCTGTGCGACAGAACGGCGCGATGAGAGGACGTCAAACTCTGCCGGGTGTTATTGGGTACGATCCTTCCGGTCCGCCATTTTGTTGTAGCCCGAAGAAGCTAAATCAGTAGAAAAAATAATAAATTGGAATAAACAATAAATTATAAATATAACATAAAATGAGAATGAATAGGAATAAAAAGAAGAAATAATAAAAAAGAAGAAATAAAAGTGAGGATGGGGGCCTACTATAAAAAAAAATATTTGCGCTAGATGCGCAATACTAAATAAATAATCAAACAATAAATAACAAACAAATTAAATAAAAATAAACAATGATTCCACTTCTAATAGAATCAATATGACCCAAAAAAGAACCCTCAAAGTGATTCAGTAGCGCAAAAAAATCTATAAATATGTGAATGAATGAATAAATAAAGTAAGTGATCACTCAGCATACGTGAACAATCAAAAGTCCATGAAATTTCTCTTCCCCCAAACAAATCTTGTAATTCCTAAAAAGAAATCACCACGTGCAATAGGATGGCGTCCCCCCTTTCGGGTGTGCGCTCACCGAATAGCCATGCCCCCCACATGCTTGGGGGTTTACTAGCTGGAGAAAAAAACAAAAAGCTAAAAACAGCCGCTGTAAAAACGTCCCGTGTGCGTGAGGACTTAGCAATGAATCCTGGAAGCTCACTGGTTTCCATGCAGATATGCAGGAGATTGTGAGTGAACCCGCTTCAATCAGTAAATTCCAGTGACCAGTGTATCATAGGTCACATACAATATCAGCTAAAACAGTACACGTCCATATGTGACAATCTGTGCATGTATAGGTGAGATAGCAGCAAAAACTTCAGTGTTGGTGATCCAGAATAGTGGGGTAAGAATACGCACTCACCAGATGCGTAATGTAAATACGCATTAAATCGATCAGTGGAGGTCCCCTTTACAGATCGGTTATGCGATCATTACATACATTGGCATCCCCTCTGAAGACATGTGTGCGCATGAAACGCGTAAGAGGGAGCCAATACACCATGACGTCACGCCGCCGGAGCCTCATGTTAGTCCGGAGGCCATCTTACTTATGGACGGTCAGTCCATTTTAATGCTCTTTTAACTTGTGTTTGATTTGCAAATCCTGGAATTTAATAAACCCTTTATACATTACCTACTACACTATGGGCATGTTTTATGTCTCCCCATGTGGAGCAATTAATTTATAGAGCCCACCCGATCCACTGCAGTATCCTGAGGAGGGAGATCCTGTCTCACAGGCTTCTACACCCACCCATTCCTTAAAGGAGACCTCTGGCTCATTGGATCTTTTACCACCTGGGAACTTCTGAGGCACCACCATCATCCAGAGGGGGGATTATCCTTGACCTGGCGCATACCGGATCTCTAAAGTGGACCTCCACTGATTGATTTAATGCGTATTTACATTACGCATCTGGTGAGTGCGTATTCTTACCCCACTATTCTGGAGCACCAACACTGAAGTTTTTGCTGCTATCTCACCTATACATGCACAGATTGTCACATATGGACGTATACTGTTTTAGCTGATATTGTATGTGGACCATGATACATTGTTTTTAGCGCTGCATGTTTTATTTGTATTGCTACTGAGGTTTTTTATTAGTTACCTTTAGTGCTACTGCTGCTACCCAGAGAACACTTACTTTTCTCTCCTCTTAAATCCAGTGACCAGGCGCAGCGGCGGACAGAAATTCCAGGAGCTGAAGGAAAACGCTGCCAACAGGACGAGAGACAGCAACAGACTAAACCTCCGCCCCCAACACCTCATTAGTTTCACGATGACGTTGCACGTTACCTTACGTATGGACGTCACAGGATCATAGTAGGAACGCTGGTCACTCGGCTGAATAAGAGGAACTACTATGACCAAAAAAAGAACCCTCAAAGTGATTCAGTAGCACCATTTCCCATAGTAATGCATTGAAAACCAATTAATCCGTTCCGGAGGTCAGAAAAAAGTAAACGCTGTTAGACATGCATTTCTTTTGAATTTTTTGTTGCTATTCTGTCTCTCAGTGTTACAATACACCTACCGTTGCCGATTTTTAAATGCAATCGCCGGCTTTTTTTTTTCTTCACTATAGCTCACAGAATTAGCTGTCACTTTCCCCGGAGTTAAAGGAAACTTTATTTCTTTTAAGAAACTAAAAGGAAACATTTTTTTTTTTAACTCGGGGAAATAAACTAAAAGGAAACTTTCTTTCTTTTAACGGGGGGGAAAATGACAGCTGAATCTCTGAGCTATAGTGAAGAAAAAAAGAAGAAGCGGTAATTACATTTAAAAACAGGCACCATAATAAATAAAACAGTGTCGTGGGGTCCCCCCTCCATTCATACCAAGCCCTTCGGGTCTGGTATGGGTTTTGAGGGGATCCCCCATGCCAATATGTAAAAAAAAATGGCATGGGGATCCTCCCCCAAGATCCATACCAGACCCATCCGAGCATGCAGCCCAGCAGGTCAGGAAAGGGGGGGGGGATACCGAGTGCCCCCCCCCCAAACCATACCAGGCCACATGCCTTCAACATGGGGAGGTGCTTTGGGACAGCGGGCTTCCCTCCAGAGCACCTTGCCCCCATGTTGATGGGGACAAGGGCCTCTTCCCCACAACCCTGGCTGGTGGTTGTGAGGATCTGCAGGAAGGGGGCTTATCGGAATCTGGAAGCCCCTTTAACAAGGAAGAGGCCCTTGTCTCCATCAACATGGGGACAAGGTGCTTTGGTGCCCCAAAGCACCCTCCCATGTTGAGGGCATGTGGCCTGGTATGGTTCAGGAGGGGGCGCTCGCTCGTCCCCCCCCCTTTCCTGACCTGCCGGGCTGCATGCTCGGATAAGGGTCTGGTATGGATTTTGGGGGGGAAAAGATAGGGGATGGGCACTTACATTTGCAAGGCAGCTATTTACCCCCCACCCCCACGGGGCAGCAAAAGTGGCCATTTGATGCATTTACTATTTTCAGTATCTTCTCCTATTACAACTTACCTTTTTCGTGGAGTGGGTCCGGTGTCACCCCGTATAGGTTGCATGCCGAGAATCTCCGCAGGATGGATTGGATCTGCAGATTGGGGAGCATAATGGATCGGACTGCGATCCATTATGCTCAGTCCGCAGATCCGAACCATCCTGTGGGGATCGTCGGCATGCAACCTATACTGGGTTGACACCAGACCCACTCCACGAAAAAGGTAAGTTGTAAAGAAAGACGACGATCCCCGCAGGATGGATCGGATCTGCGGATTGAGCATAATGGATCAGAGTTTGATCCATTATGCTCAATCCGCAGATACGATCCATTCTGCAGGAATTGTTGGAGGGGGTGTCACCAAGTATTATCACACCGGGTGACACCAACCCTAGGAATGCCCCTGCCTATTAACACAGCCTAATTTTTTTGTTATTATTCCTCTTTAGGTGTCAGGAAAACCGAGCGCACAGCCATGCTAAAAGAACTGCACATGCATGCAGAACGGGCCGCAGAACTGTGCACAGGATCAGGGTTCTGCGGGCCTCTACATGTGCATGCACACTAGCATGAGCATACATGGCTGAATTAGCTTTGGCACCCAGTGCCCCATTTAAAGAGTAACTCCACTTTCGAGGGAAAAGAAATATAACATTTACAATTGCTAAGCAATTCATATTGTAATTGAATGGTATTAATTCTCTTTTCAATATTTAGGGCCACCATGGAAGTTTTCCTTCCTGCTTTTGTGAATGGCCTGCTGATTATCTCAAAAGTCTGCACTAAAATACCTTAATCAGATTTTGGGTATCCTCTGTAATAAATCATCAGGTCTAAAAGATAATAATGAGACCCTGCCACTTTCTTCATCGGAAGCCTACAAGCGAGGAAGTTGATAACGGCAAAGTCGCTCCATGGACTGTACAAAAAGACACAGATGAACAAACTGCAAAAAAAACAAAAGGTAAGAAAATTGTAGCATTATACATCAATCAACCAGAAAAGAGTGTTTTTTTTCTCCAACAAAAGATCATAGCTAAGTGATCCTCAGCCGCTATGACCAGACCCTAAATTGTCAGGTTCTATACTCAGTTTTGCCTTCTGACTACCATAGCTTTAAGGGGTGGCCCAGCTGCTACCGTACTGCCCTCTTTGCGTCACTTCATCATTGCTTCTCGGCCTTTAGGCCATGATCAGGTTTAGTATCAACTTTAGCCCTTAGGGGTGTCCCTGCTGTCCAGCAGCTTAGTTGAGAACTACTTTGATCTAACCAAGCCTTTCTGATCTTGTGGGGTACCCTCTGCTCAGCCTTGTAGGATCGTCAATTAAATTTGGCTTCACCTACTTGCTGCTATTGGGTTAGAGGCTTAGTCCCCCCAAGGAACGAGACTACGATCTACCCTACTGCCCTCTTGGCGTTACCTCGTTATCGCTTCTTGGCCTTTGGACCATGATCAGGTGTAGTATCGACTTTAGCCCTTAGGGGTGTCCCTGCTGTCCAGCGGCTTAGTTGAGAACTACTTTGATCTAACCAAGCCTTTTTGACCTTGTGGGGTACTCTATGCTTGGCCTTGTAGGATCGTCAATTAAATTTGGCTTCACCTACTTGCTGCTATTGGGTTAGTGGCTTAGTCCCTACAAGAAACGAGACTGTGATCTACCGTACTGCCCTCTTTGTGTTAGTGCGTTATCGCTTCTCGGCCTTTAGGCCATGATCAGGTTTAGTATCAACTTTTGCCCTTAGGGGTGTCCCTGCTGTCCAGCAGCTTAGTTGAGAACTACTTTGATCTAACCAAGCCTTTTTGACCTTGTGGGGTACCCTCTGCTTGGCCTTGTAGGATCGTCAATTAAATTCGGCTTCACCTACTTGCTGCTATTGGGTTAGTGGCTTAGTCCCTACAAGAAACGAGACTGCGATCTACCGTACTGCCCTCTTTGTGTTAGTGCGTTATCGCTTCTCTGCCTTTAGGCCATGATCAGGTTTAGTATCGATTTTAGCCCTTAGGTTTGTCCCTGCTGTCCAGCGGCTTTGCTGAGCACTACTTTTATCTAACCAAGCCTTTTTGAACTTGTGGGTTACCCTCTGCTCAGCCTTGTAGGATCGTCAACTAAATTCGGCTTCACCTACTTGCTGCTGTTGGGTAAAAGGCTTAGTCCCCACAAGGAACGAAACTGCAATCAACCCTGCTTCCCTCTTTGCTCAACTTTAAGAGAGGTAATTTTCTTTGGCTGAGAGCTTCTCTCAATGACTTAAACTGGGAGGTAATATTGGCATCTGTGAACACAGCACAGAAATGGGAGTTCGTCAAAAAGACTGTATGTGAACATACTGCAAAATATATTCCCATGGGCAACAAGTGTAAAAGGCTAAAAATCAAACCTATGTGGCTTACAGCCAAAGTTAAAAAAGCTCTAAATAATAAGAAAAGAGCTTTATTAAATATAAAAATGAAGGAACTCTATCATCGTTTAAACATTACAAAGAATATAACAGAATATGTAAAAAGGAAATAAAGGCCGCAAAAAATAAAAAACCGCAAAAAATAAAAAACGAACGACAGATTGCAAAAGATAGCAGCACAAACTCCCAAAAATTCTTTAAATATATTAATAGTAATATGGTCAGGTGCAAGCATGTAGGCCCTTTACAAAATAATCTAGAGTGGGTGACTGGAGACAAAGAGAAGGCAAATTTATTAAATACCTTCTTCATCTTTGTGTATTCAAAGGAGCATGGGGGGGCTCTTGTCCATACTGAGCATGGTATTGACACGGCTCCAGATGATCCACATTGGCTCAGAACTAATATGATCCAGAAATATTTAGATAGAATAAAGGTGAATAAAGCACCTGGACTGGATGGCATACACCCACGGGGCCTTAAAGAATTGAGCTTTGACATTTCAAAGCCATTGTTTCTCTTTTTTAGGGACTCTTTAATGACTGGCAAAGTACCACTGGATTGACTTATGACCAATGTGGTGCCTATATTTAAAAAGGGGTAAAAATGTTTACCAAGTAATTATAGACCTGTCAGTTTAACTTCTATAGTTGGTTAAATACTGGAGAGTTTAATAAAAGACCACATAGATGAGTTCTTGCTGGAAAAAAAAATTTTAGGCAACAGACAGCATGGATTTAAGAAAGACAGAAGTTGTCAAACAAATCTGATTTCTTTTTATGAGGAGGTAAGCAAAACCTTGGACAGAGGGGTGGCGGTGGACGTGGTATACTTGTACAGAGGGGTGGCGATGGACGTGGTATACTTGGACAGAGGGGTGGCAGCAGACATGGTATACTTGGACAGAGGGGTGGCGGCGGACGTGGTATACTTGGACAGAGGGGTGGAGGCGGACGTGGTATACTTGGACAGAGGGGTGGAGGCGGACGTGGTATACTTGGACAGAGGGGTGGCAGTGGACGTGGTATACTTGGGCAGAGGGGTGGCGGTGGATGTGG
Source organism: Staurois parvus (assembly GCF_062004578.1). Classification (NCBI taxonomy): domain Eukaryota; kingdom Metazoa; phylum Chordata; class Amphibia; order Anura; family Ranidae; genus Staurois; species Staurois parvus. The sequence continues at coordinate 2,187,967 of NW_028318249.1, read as the reverse complement.
CATACTTGGACAGAGGGGTGGCGGTGGACGTGGTATACTTAAACAGAGGGGTGGCGGTGGACGTGGTATACTTGGATATAGGGGTGGTGGTGGACGTGGTATACTTGGATTTGGCAGAAAAGTTTGACACAGTTCCCCACACACGGCTAATGTGTGAGGTAAAGTCTACAGGCTTGGAAAAATCCGTATGTAAATGGATAGAAAACTGGCTAAAAGATGGTATTCAGAGAGTAGTGGTTAATGATTCATACTCTGAATGGTCTCGGGTTGTCAGTGGTGTACCCCAAGGTTCAGTGTTGGGACCCTTACTTTTTAATACATTTATAAACAATATAGGGTCTGAGATTATAAATCCCATTTCAGTCTTTGCAGATGACACCAAGCTGTGCAGTGGAATAACGTCCTTACAGAATGTCTCCAATTTACAAGCCGACCTCAATGCTCTGTGTAATTGGGCAACTATGTGGCAAATGAGGTTTAATGTTGATAAATGTAAGGTTCTGCACTTGGGGGTAAGAATATGCATGTATCATACATACTAGGGGGGGTACAACTGGGGGAATCAATGGTGGAGAAGGATCTGGGGGTTCTGGTAGATCACAAGCTTAATAATGGCAGCAATGCCAAGCTGCGGCTTCTAAAGCGAGCAAAATCCTCTCTTGTATTAATCGAGGTATAGACTCCAGAGAGAGAGATATCATTTCCCCCGGTACAAATCATTAGTAAGACCTCATCTGGAATATGCAGTTCAGTTTTGGGCACCAATTCACAAAAAGAAAATTAGGGAACTGGAGAAAGTACAGAGAAGGGCAACCAAACTGATAAGAGGCATGGAGGAGCTCAGCTATGAGGAAAGATTAGAGGAACTGAATTTATTCTCTCTTGAGAAGAGGAGATTAAGGGGGGATATGATCTCCATGTATAATACATAAGGGGGGATATGATCTCCATGTATAATACATAAGGGGGATATGATCACCATGTATAATACATAAGGGGGGTATGATCACCATGTATAATACATAAGGGGGGATATGATCTCCATGTATAATACATAAGGGGGGATATGATCACCATGTATAATACATAAGGGGGGATATGATCACCATGTATAATACATAAGGGGGGATATGATCTCCATGTATAATACATAAGGGGGGATATGATCTCCATGTATAATACATAAGGGGGGATATGATCTCCATGTATAATACATAAGGGGGGATATGATATCCATGTATAATACATAAGGGGGGGATATGATCTCCATGTATAATACATAAGGGGGGATATGATCAACATGTATAATACATAAGGGGGGGATATGATCACCATGTATAATACATAAGGGGGGATATGATCTCCATGTATAATACATAAGGAGGATATGATCTCCATGTATAATACATAAGGGGGGATATGATCTCCATGTATAATACATAAGGGGGGATATGATCTCCATGTATAATACATAAGGGGGATATGATCTCCATGATTAATACATAAGGGGGATATGATCACCATGTATAATACATAAGGGGGGATATGATCTCCATGTATAATACATAAGGGTGGATATGATCTCCATGTATAATACATAAGGGGGTATATGATCTCCATGTATAATACATAAGGGGGGATATGATCTCCGTGTATAATACATAAGGGGGGATATGATCACCATGTATAATACATAAGGGGGGATATGATCTCCATGTATAATACATAAGGGGGATATGATCTCCATGATTAATACATAAGGGGGGATATGATCTCCATGTATAATACATAAGGGTGGATATGATCTCCATGTATAATACATAAGGAGGGATATGATCTCCATGTATAATACATAAGGAGGGATATGATCTCCATGTATAATACATAAGGGGGATATGATCTCCATGTATAATACATAAGGGGGGATATGATCACCATGTATAATACATAAGGGGGGATATGATCACCATGTATAATACATAAGGGGGGATGTGATCTCCATGTATAATACATAAGGGGGATATGATCTCCATGTATAATACATAAGGAGGGATATGATCTCCATGTATAATACATAAGGGGGATATGATCTCCATGTATAATACATAAGGGGGGATGTGATCTCCATGTATAATACATAAGGGGGATATGATCTCCATGTATAATACATAAGGGGGAATATGATCACCATGTATAATACATAAGGGGGGATATGATCTCCATGTATAATACATAAGGGGGGATATAATCTCCATGTATAATACATAAGGGGGATATGATCTCCATGTATAATACATAAGGGGGGATATGATCTCCATGTATAATACATAAGGGGGATATGATCACCATGTATAATACATAAGGGGGGATATGATCACCATGTATAATACATAAGGGGGGATATGATCTCCATGTATAATACATAAGGGGGGATATGATCACCATGTATAATACATAAAAGGGGGATATGATCTCCATGTATAATACATAAGGGGGGATATGATCTCCATGTATAATACATAAGGGGGGATATGATCTCCATGTATAATACATAAGGGGGGATATGATCTCCATGTATAATACATAAGGGAGGATATGATCTCCATGTATAATACATAAGGGGGGATATAATCTCCATGTATAATACATAAGGGGGGATATGATCTCCATGTATAATACATAAGGGGGGATATAATCTCCATGTATAATACATAAGGGGGGATATGATCTCCATGTATAATACATAAGGGGGGATATGATCAACATGTATAATACATAAGGGGGATATGATCTCCATGTATAATACGTAAGGGGGATATGATCACCATGTATAATACATAAGGGGGGATATGATCACCATGTATAATACATAAGGGGGGATATGATCTCCATGTATAATACATAAGGGGGGATATGATCTCCATGTATAATACATAAGGGGGGATATGATCTCCATGTATAAATACATCAATGGTTCATATACTGAACGCGGTGTAGAGTTATTCACTTTGAGGTCATCACAGAGGACAAGGGATTTAATCTTCAAATACGGAAAGGTTTCTTCACAGTAAGAGCTGTAAAAATGTGGAATAGACTCCCTCAAAAGTTGGTTTTGGCCAGCTCAGTGGATTGATTTAAAAAAGGCCTAGATTCTTTCCCAGATGCACAGAATTTAACTGGATACTAAGATTTATAGGTAAAGTTGATCCAGGGAATTGCCTCTTGGGGATCAGGAAGGAATGTTTTCCCCTACAGGAGCAAATTGGATCATGCTTTGCTGGGTTTTTTTGCCTTCCTCTGGATCAACTGTATGTATAGGATTATAATCTTTTTTTTCTATGGCTGAACTGGATGGACTTTTGTCTTTTTTCAGCCAGACTAACTATGTAACTATGTTTAGGCCATGATCAGGTTTAGTATCAACTTTAGACCATAGGGGTTGTCCCCGCTGTCCAGTTGCTTTGCTGAGAACTACTTCGATCTACCCAAGCCTTTTTGACCTTGTGGGGTACCCTCTGCTCGGCCTTTAAGGATCAGTAACTAAATTTGTCTTCAACTACTTGCTGCTATTGGGTTAGAGGCTTTGTCCCCACAAGTAACGAGGCTGGGATCTACCCTGCTGCCTTCTTTACATTACTGCATTATCGCTTCTCGGACTTTAGACCATGATCAAGCTTAGTATCGACTTTAACCATTAGGGGTGTCCCTACTGTCCAGCTGCTTTGTTGAGAAGTACTTCGATCTACCTAAGTCTTTTTGACTTTGTGGGGTACCCGCTGCTTGGCCTTGTAGGATTGTCAGTTAAGGTCGGCTACAGCTACTTGCTGATATTGGGTCAGAGGGTTAGCCCCTAGAAGGAACACTGAGGTGTACCTTAACCCTCATTTATAGTATGTTACTGCCTTTGTATTGTTTACAAGTAAAGACCTTTTTTTAGGTCTGTAAAGATAGGAGGATTTGCATAGCTCTCAACTGTCCCTGATTTCAAGGTAATGTCCCTGATTTGGAACAAAGTCCCTCTTTCCTTCATTCCTCCTCCTGTGTCCCTCATTTTGGTCTAATCTCTATAGTTGTATAAAAAAATGCATTTTTATTTTTCAAAAAATATTTTCTAGTGCCAAACCTTTCACCATATTTCTAAATTGCTGCATTTGCAAATTTCAAGCTCCAGTAAAATAGGAATAGTACTGGTAAAAAATAAAGCATATGTGGGTTTAACTCATCATTTTTTTTAGTATAATTCTCCTTTAAGGGGCATGGCAGGGGGTGTGCTCTATGCCTACATATTTTTGTTATTAGGTGTCCCTTGTTCCCATCTCAAAAAGTTGGGAGGTATGGATTCAGACTCGGAGGAACTAGGATTAAGCCACTGAATATTCCTTGAAAGTTACCTCCAGTCAGCTCCTCAACATGATGAAAGGGGAAAAAAGGAAATTTCTCCTGCCTTTTCTCCCCCAAAATTCCCAGTTCAGGTTGTTTCACCTTCCACCCCATTCTGCTGGCATCCATTGGTCGAGTTAACCAAGCCCCAGCCATCTCCAGGACTTCTCCCTTCCATGGAGGTTAGGATAAAACAGTCAGTCATGCTCAGGCCTGGACTGGCCATAGGGCACACCAGGTATTTGCTCGGTGGGCTGGGGCCCCCTGGATGGGAGAGGCGACCGGGCGGCACATAGAGGACTGTGCATTTCCAGCTGGAGCGGCTATCTCTTTACTGGATGAGCTGTTTCTTTGCTGAATGGACTGTCTCTTTGCTGGAGGGGCTGTCTCTTTGCTGAATGGGCTGTCTCTTTGCTGGATGAGCTGTCTCTTTGCTGGACGAGCTACCTCTTTGCTGGAGGGGCTGTCTCTTTGCTGGACGGGCTGTCTCTTTGCTGGACGGGCTGTCTCTGTGCTGGATGGGCTGTCTTTGCTGGATGGGCTCTCTCTTTGCTGGAAGGGCTGTCTCTATGCTGAACAGGCTGTATCTTTGCTGGATGGGGCTGTCTCTTTGCTGGACAGGCTGTCTCTTTGCTGGGCGGGCTGTCTCTTTGCTGAATGGGCTGTCTCTTTGCTGGGCAAGCTGTCTTTTTGCTGGATGGCTGTCTCCTTGCTGGACGGCTGTCTCCTTGCTGGACGGGCTGTCTCTTTGCTGGACAAGCTGTCTCTTTGCTGAATGGGCTGTCTCTTTGTTGGGCAGAATGTTACTTTGCTAGATGAGCTCTTTGCTGTGCTGGCTGTCTCTTTGCTGGATGGGGATGTCTCTTTTCTGGATTGGGCTGTCTCATTGCTGGATGGGGATGTCTCTTTGCTGGACTGGGCTGTCTCTTTGCCCAGTTGGGTCCAGCAAAGAGACATCCCAATCCAGCAAACAGACAGTCCAGTCCAAGAAGGGGCTTCCCCATCCAGCAAAGAGAGATCCCTGTCCAACAAAGAGACATCCCGTCTCCCGTATTTTTTCTAGCAGATTGATGCCTGTATCATCAGCTCCATCTGGTGGCCAAAATAGGGTATAGTTTTCTTATTGAGGTATTTCAAAAACTTTACCATGTTTTAGCCACTAGATGGAGCAGATGATACAGGCATTCATCTCTTAGTATGTAAAAAAAATACAGAAATACACCCCTGTGATCTAACTTTCTGTTTGTGTCTGTGATAGAGAAATTTCCCTTCATTTTCTGTCCTAGAGATGGAAAAGGAAGTGAATTCTCACAAAAGTGTCCCTGGAACAGGTGGACCCTATTGTAAGATTTTCCCACTCTTCCTGTTCTGGTGACAACTCAAAAAAATTTAGATTTTCTCATCCCAGGCCAAATAGAGAAGGATGAACCTACCCATTGTGTGCAGTAATAAAAAAAACCTTCAACATTCCATCCAAAACAACAAAAAATTGACTTTATATACACTTTAACTCCTTTGGCCCTGGTATCTGTATATCTCCTATGGAGCATTTTATATTTCCACCGTCTGGCCTGATTATTTGATGATAAATTTGTCATTTTTTAAGGTAACAAAGGAATAAACATTAGTTTTGATGGGGGCAAAAAAAAGCATTTACTGTAAATAAAATGTATTCTTTAATTTTTCTAGTGTTTCTAGTACAAAGATATTAGGAAATTAGGGAAAAAGGCTTTTTTTTTTGTGGATTTTGGAAACAAAAAAAAAGTAAAAACAAAAAAAGAAAATTTAAAAAATGTATGTTAACCCCTTCCTAACCACTCGCGGTGGCCCTTTAACTGGGTCTTCATCCCAGGTGGTGGGACAGCTTTCTAGATCACGTGATTGCTGTGATTGGCTGTCACAGTGGTCACATGATCTGTAACCCGTTCCGCAGAGGCTGTGACAGCTCGGTCGCTGTGTTGGTAGAGCGCAGTGAGCACGCTCTGAACACAAAAACTTCAGCCACCATGGTTGCATACAGGGGCGGACTGACCATTCGAGCACTCTGGCACTGCTCGAGGGCCCGGGGTCAGTAGAGGGCCCCATGAAATGCACCTAGAACCTTTTTTATAGGCTTTTTTGGGTGTGCTTTGATTTGAGCAAGGACACAGGGGCCCCATGATCTCCTATTGCCTGGGGGCCCCATGAATTGTCAGTCCGCCCCTGGATGCATATGTGCGGTTTGTGGGCCCACCTGTTATGCCACAGCACGTGTATGTTATGGTCGGCAAGAGGTTAAAGGAAAAAGAAAAGCAAAAAGAAAATAGCTTAAGGGAGGAGTGAGATCATTAGGGCTCATTAAGGGGTTCAACGGGAATTTTTAATTTTAAACATTTTACATTTTAAAATAACATTTTAGTTTAAAAAATATATATTTTATTTTTATTTTAACTCGTAAATTTTTTTTTTAAGTGCACCTTTGGCATGCCTGGCACTAGTTCCATCTTTAACAGGAGAAATAAGAGTAACATTTTATTTTATTTTTTTATGTACAATTTATATTAAAAATTTTTTTTTTTTTTTTTGTCAATCATGATTAAAGTAGTAAAAAGTGTTGTTTTTTTTTTCATTTTTCTTTCCCTATGGATTTATTTTTTTAATCTAAGGGCTTAAACAGGGATATATTTTGCTTTTTTTTATTAACTTTCTGTAAATGCAGCATTGGCATGCCTGTTACTAATGTCATTTTAAACAGTGAAAATAAAAGAATAAAATTTTATTTTTTTATCTACAGTACAATAAAAATCCATGGCCGTCTTTAGTCAGTGATGTTTGCCACAAATCCCACCCACTTGTATACATTTTACATGAGGGCTGTTATTAGCACGTGGTAGGTGAGTGACAGCTTTGAGACTGCTGATATCACATCCAAGATGGCGGCACTCAACAGCAGTCTTGGGGCTTTTGGATGGGAGGTTTTTATATTTAATTAACATGAAAACATTTCTGACCTTTTATTGACTTACCATACAATGCAGCTGCACCCCCCTTATGGGCTCCTGAGAGATGAGATCAAATAAGCTGACAAATTTCAAACATGAGCACATTCTTATCAGGTCATACGAATGACATTTTTTCTGCAGTTTCAATCAGTTGTGGACTCTAGCCATACTACATGCCCGAAAAGCACCCTGTCCTTTTGCCCCCCCCCCGCACACGCACACACTTGCCAGCAGTTCTGGCTGTATATATGCTGTGAACACTGGCTGTACTGCACATGCCTAATAAACATAATTGAATGCCCTGTCCTCCTGCTTGCTTGTAATTCTCCACTGTCAAAGTGTCAATACAGAGGATATTTCAGCTGCTGCTGTCAAAAAAATGGACCATCTGATGCAATGTTTATAAATGATAATTGATCAGACAGGAGATAGAGAGATACAAAATAACATTGTTTATAAACATCAATCACACAGGAGATAGAGAGATACAAAGTAACATTGTTTATAAACATCGATCAGACGGGAAATAGAGAGATACAAAGTAACATTGTTTATAAACATTGATCAGACGGGAGATAGAGAGATACAAAGTAACATTGTTTATAAACATCAATCAGACGGGAAATAGAGAGATACAAAGTAACATTGTTTATAAACATCGATCAGACGGGAGATAGATATAAAGTAACATTGTTTATAAACATCGATCAGCCGGGAAATAGAGAGATACAAAGTAACATTGTTTATAAACATTGATCAGACTGGAGATAGAGAGACACAAAGTAACATTGTTAATAAACATCGATCAGACCGGAGATAGAGAGACACAAAGTAACATTGTTTATAAACATCAATCAGACAGGAGATAGAGAGATACAAAGTAACATTGTTTATAAACATCGATCAGACGGGAAATAGAGAGACACAAAGTAACATTGTTTATAAACATTGATCAGACGGGAGATAGATACAAAGTAACATTGTTTATAAACATTGATCAGACTGGAGATAGGGAGATACAAAGTAACATTGTTTATAAACATCGATCAGACGGGAGATAGAGAGATACAAAGTAACATTGTTTATAAACATTGATCAGACTGGAGATAGAGAGACACAAAGTAACATTGTTTATAAACATCAATCACACAGGAGATAGAGAGATACAAAGTAACATTGTTTATAAACATCGATCAGACTGGAGATAGAGAGATACAAAGTAACATTGTTTATAAACATTGATCAGACAGCTGATCAGGTTGTATGGTTGTGGCCAGCAGCAATTTTCATGAAAAATTTTCAATTGCCTTCTTCTTCTAAGGTCCAAACTGTACCGATGTCTTTGTGTCTCAATCCTGATTGGATCTTATTAAAAGGAGTTAGAAAATCTAACTGGACATCTCATGCTGATAATGCAACCATTAGGCCTTGCTCATGCGGGGCATACTATCATGTACACCCATGGAGAGGTGTGTTCACCCACATCCCCGTACAGCCAGTTCCATTGATGTATATTTAGATGCAATGGCGGCACAGACACAGACACTGCTCCCAATCGGATGTCCATATGGGTGGGTGTGTATGGATCCAAAAGCACACTGTCACAATTGATATCAATGGGACTGTCTGCACTGGGATGCATGAAACACCTGTGCATCACTGTGCTGGTAAACATGGCCCTCCTCCGCTATACGCTTTAGTGAGCCCCATGTGAATGAGGCCTTTAGTTGGGATACAGTATTAACGACAATACCCAACAGTGTTATATCAAGTACACTAACAAAGGCCACCATCTATGGCTACGGGTCATATGTTAGTGGGTAGTGCAAACATACGTAGCTCTGTTGTACTCTGATGGTCAGCGCAACAATAAATATGTACTAACAATGGCGCTTGCTTCTTACCATAATAATATGTAATCAAACTACCCACGTGGAAGAAAAATATATCTGAAACATATTTTAAAAATATTCTTCCCAAATATATTGCCATATATTTGAAATGCTACAATTTTGGCCATATTCAATATATTTAAAAATGTATTTATATATATATATATATATATATATACACTGCATGTTGAAATGCATTTATTACAAAATATATGTAAAAATATGCATTAAAATGACTTTTTTGTATGTTAAAAAAAAAAAAATATGAAGAATATATTTTAAAAAATATATATTGTTAAAATATATTCTTCAGATTTTTTTTAACATATAAAAAAGTCATTTTAACATATATTTTTACATATATTTGTAAATGCGTTTCAAAAATGTAGATTTGTATTTTTAAAGACATACAGCATATTTGAAATGTATTTAAAAAAATATTTTTCATATATTTTGTAATAAAAACGCATTTGAACATACAGTATGTGTGTGTGTATATATATATATATATATATATATATATATATATATAAACCTATATTTTGAAATATATTGAATATGGCCAAAACTGTAGCATTTCAAATATATGGCAGTGTATTTGGGAAGAATATTTTTAAATATATTTCACATATAATTTTCTTCCATATGGAGTTAAATACGAATTTCTTTGTATGTACGAAGATGTACTCATAAAAACCTAATAACTCAAATAAATACACTCACCGGCCACTTTATTAGGTACACCTGTTCAATTGCTTGGTAACATAAATTGCTAGTCAGCCAATCACATGGCAGCAACTCAATGCATTTAGGCATCTAGAGGTGGTGAAGACAACTTGCTAAAGTTCAAACCGAGCATCAGAATGGGGAAGAAAGGGGATTTTAGTGACGTTTAACGTGGCATGGTTGCTGGTGCCAGACTGGCTGGTCTGAGTATTTCAAAAACTTCTGATCTACTGGGATTTTCACGCACAACCATCTTTAGGGTTTACAGAGAATGATCCGAAAAACTAGAAAATATCCAGTGAGCGGCAGATGTGTGGAGGAAAATGCCTTGTTGATGTCAGAGGAGAATGGGCATTCGATTTCAGCTGCGACATTCAGATGGTAGGGTCAGAATTTGGTGTAAACAACATGAAAGCATGGATCCATCCTGGCTCATATCAATAGCTAAGGCTGGTGGTGTAATGGTGTGGGCAGGGGCGGATTGACCATTTGGAAACTCGGGCACTGTCTGAGGGCCTGGGGTCAGTAGGGGGCCCCATGAGATGCCCCTGGTACCTTTTTCATAGGTTTTTTTGAGTTTGGGAAAGGACACAGGGGCCCCATTATCCCCTATTGCCCGGGGGCCCCATGAGTTGTCAGTCCGCCCCTGGGTGTGGGGGATATTTTCTTGGCACTAGCAAGGTGGACCTAATAAAGTGGCCGGTGACTGTATATAAGTGCAAATAATTATAATACAAGTCCACATATCATATTTAAGTGCAAAGTCCCACATCATGCGTGTTCCATAAACTCCAACACGATTAAGTCCATAAAAGGTGAACAGAGTGCTTTGATCCACCGTTCCCACTGCTGAGCGATCCACCACCAATGATCAGAAACACTCCTTACTCACTAGATGCCATTGACCTCCTGGTTGTACAAGAAAAGTCATATAGAGCTGTGTGGTCACCCCAGGACCTCCTTGTTCGATTCCTCTCTCCGTTGTCACCTCCTCACCAAATGGTCAGACAGTATTCCAATGACACTTAAATGGCGTGTGATCCAAAAAACAGAAAATGGATCCTCTTATACTGTGAAACTGTAAAACGTAATGGTGTAAAAATAGTTTATATTAACCCCTTCATGCCTAAGGGTAAAACAAATCTTAATGCCTAAGCACAATTTTGCAATGTTGACATGTGATAGTAAAACTGTACATATCATCACAACTACTTTGTACATCCAGGTGGATTATACCTCGTTTTTTTTTCAGGACAAATTGGGCTTTCATTTGTTGGTAAATGGTAATGGATCTCCTGATTTTGTTTTTATTATCAAAAGAAAACTGGCTCAAAATAGTTTAAAAAAATCCTTTTTTTAAATTTAGCTGTGTTTTTCTTGTTACTACCATAACCTACCACCAAAGAACAACCCAAAATAATTTTTCCAGGTCTTGACGATTGCAGCGATACCATATACAGTTGTGTTCAAAATAATAGCAGTGTGTTGAAAAAAGTGAATAAAGCTCAAAATCCTTCTAATAGCTTTTATTTCCATACACACAAATGCATTGGGAACACGACACATTCTATTCCAAATCAAAACGTGAAGAAAAATAGATCAAATTTGTGTTGTTCCTCTAAACAAATTGAAGAAAAGTGAATATTAGACTGTTCAAAAAAATAGCAGTGTTTGTATTCTTCTTTACAAACTCAAATATTCACTATATAAACTGAAAAATGTTTGAAGATTTTGCTTTCCTTTGAATGACTTAATGAATATTTGGTTGTAGTCGCACTGTTTCTGAGAACTGCTGTACATCCGTGTTGCATGGAGTCACCCAACTTCTGGCCCCTGTGATCAGGTATTCCAGCCCAGGATGATTGGACTACATTCCACAGTTCTTCTCTATTTCTTGGTTTTGCCTCAGAAACTGCATTTTTGATGTCACCCCACAAGTTTTCTATTGGATTAAGATCCGGGGATTGGGCTGGTCACTCCATAACGTCAATCTTGTTGGTCTGGAACCAAGATGTTGCACGTTTACTGGTGTGTTTGGGGTCGTTGTCTTGTTGGAACACCCATTTCAAGGGCATTTCCTCTTCAGCATAAGGCAGCATGACCTCTTCAAGTATTCTGATGTATTCAAACTGATCCATGATCCCTGGTATGCGATAAATAGGCCCAACACCGTAGTATGAGAAACATCCCCATATCGTGATGCTTGCACCACCATGCTTCACTGTCTTCACAGTGTACTGTGGCTTGAATTCAGTGTTTGGGGGTCGTCTGACAAACTGTCTCCGGCCACTAGACCCAAAAAGAACAATCTTACTTTCATCAGTCCAAAAAATGTTGCGCCATTTCTCTTTAGGCCAGTCAATGTGCTCTTTGGCAAATTGTAACCTCTTCAGCACGTCTTTTTTTCAACAGTGGGACTTTGCGGGGCTTCTTGCAGATAGCTTGGCTTCACATAGGCGTCTTCTAATTGTAACAGTACTCACAGGGAACGTCACACCTTCTTTCATCTTCCTGGAGCTGATTGTTGGCTGAGTCCACGCCATTTTGGCTATTCTTCTATCCATTCGAATGGTAGTTTTTCACTTTCTTCCACGTCTTTCAGGATTTGGTTGCCATTTTAAAGCATTTGCGATCATTTTAGCTGAGCAGCCTATCATTTTCTGCACTTCTTTATATGTTTTCCCCTCTCCAATCAACTTTTTAATCAAGGTCCGCTGTTCTTCTGAACAATGTCTGGAACGACCCATTTTCCTCAGAATTTCAGAGAGAAATGCACTGTAACCAGCATGTACAACATTTGCTGCCTTCCTTCCTTAAATAAGGGCAATAATTGCCACCTGTTTTTCAAAGATTGAATGACCTCACGAGTAGAACTCCACACTGCTATTATTTTGAACATGCCCCTTTCAATTAGTGATTCAATTACACAGAATCAGCAGCATGCATGTCATGACTGTTGGGTCTGTTGGATTTCTATTACTCTACCAGGGGCAGACTGACAACTCATGGGGCCCCCGGGCAATAGGGGATCATGGGGCCCTTGTGTCTTTGCCCAAACTCAAAAAGGCTATGAAAAAGGTACCAGGGGCATCTCATGGGGCCCCCTACTGACCCCGGGCCCTCGGGCAGTGCCCGAGTTTCCAAATGGTCAGTACTCTACTACACCTGCTAGTAAATTATTTGCCATGTAGAAATATAATTTCTACCAAAAACAGTGATTGATCAGGTTAGTGATGCCTGACTGCTATTATTTTGAACACAACTGTATGTGCATGTTATTTGTTGTTTGTACCCATAGTACAGCCCAGAACCAATAGTGCGCATTTAGTTTTTTGTTTCACTAAAACACACTGACACTAATACCAATAAAAAAAAAAATCCTGACCTTTGACCTTGACCCAAACACTTACCCTGGCACTGAAGTAGATCATGCCTTGATATAGGTATGTTTTCCTTATTTTTTAATATTTATTTATCTTTTCTTTTTTTTTTAACAACATTTTTTTTCCCTCTATGCCAAGAGTTAGAGAGATACAATGCATCTCTCTCCTCCATTCATAAAGAGAGAGAAAAAACCAGGGGGCCGTACTGTACAGTGATTGATCACTGTGATAGCCAATCACAGCGATCATGTGACCCAGAATCGGAATTCCTGGGTCCCGATTGTTAGGCCTCTCAGTGACACCCCGGTCTTTGTGCTGGGAGCGCGCAGTGCGGCGAACTCCCAGCACAAAGACAGATACGCAAATATGTGGCCCCCGAGGAAAAAAGCCCAGTTCTGTGAGGCCGCATATTTGTGTTACGTCGGCATCAAGGGATTAAAAAAGATATGCCCATAGGTACATACAATTTAGGTAAATTTAGGCAATCCTATAAGCAATCACTCTTCTGACCGTTACCGGTCCACGCTAAACTGGAAGCGACACACTGGAAGTCCTGCTTGACGCGTTTCGTCATCAAAGCGTGACATCTTCCATTTATGTAAACTATTTTTACACCAGTGATCACACTGCAAAAAAATTATTGACGGAAGTGGAAGCAGATGAAAGAAACAGGAACCAGAAGTTAGGAGGCATAGATAGTGAGAACTTGACAAGAACAAGTCAAAGACCAGGACAAGTCAAAGACAAGGACAAGATAAAGACATGGCAGAAAAGACAAGAATTAGACAACTAGATCAGAAACAAGACTGGATTAGAGTAGAAGTCAAAGAAAATTTAGCACTCATGCAACAATGTACCCATATGAAATTTTTATAATTTTTTTTCACACAAATAGAGCTTTCTTTTGGTGGTATTTAATCACATCTAGGGATTTTTTGCTAAATAAACAAAAAAAGAATGAACATTTTGAAAAAAAAATGTGTTTTTCTTTGTTTCTGTTATAAAATTTTGCAAATAAATATTAATTCTTCATATATTTAGTCCAAAATGTATTCTGCTACATTTCTTTGTGAAAATAACCCAAATCAGTGTATATTATTTAGTCTGTAAAGTCCACAAACCATGGTATATATCTGAAAATCAATGAATCCTGATGTACTGGTTGTCTATCTCATTTCTTTAGGCCCACAAATGTCAGGACAGTACACATATACCCCAAATGACCCCTTTTTGAAAGTAGATAGTCCAAGGCATTTAGTAAGAGGCATGGCATGTTTTTTGACGAAAATTAAGAAATTAAAAAAAAAAATTACAATTATTTTTTTACATTCTGCAATATAGTGTCCTCATTTACACAATGCAGTACAGTGTTCTCATAAAACTGGTGTGGTGGTGATCGGGGACACTGCCTGGTGACAGTATGTAAAAAATAATAATAATAATTTTTTCAATTATTTTTATTTTTTAATACATTTTTTTTTTTTTTTACGCATTAGGATTGCTTAGACCAGTGAATTTCATTGGTATAAGCAACCATTTTCTTACTGAATTAAATTGATTCATTCAATATTTTTTGTTGTGATTGGCCCTCTCTGTACCATGTGGTCACTGTGACCAATCACAGCTAGCAAGATAATTGTACACAATGAATGGCATTAATTGAAGCCATTCATTGTTTACAGTTGTCTGTACCATGTGATCACTGTGACCAATCACAGCTAGCAACACATTGTACAAAATGAATGGCATTATTTGAAGCCATTCATTGTTTACAGTTGTCATGTGATCAGTTGTGATTGGTCACAATGATCATGTTACTGGCAGCAGCCTGGTACAGAGATTTGGCATCAGCTGTGTCAAGTGGACACAGCCAGTGACAGATCACGCCGTCGCACAGCCGTGTTCTGGGAGGATGTCATATGACATCCACCCAGAATGATGAAGGTCTCGTCCAGCTGTCATTTTACAATAGGCTGGAGGGAAGTATGCCCATTTCCCCATATTTTATCCCCACAAAATGCTACAGAAAATACCTGTCGATCTGCCAGAAATCCAGTCGGCTCAGCACTTTCTGTTGGAGCCGACAACACAGTGCCTCTGCTACCTCCAAAATCCCAGGTAGTGTTGTTAGCCTTGTGTTGGACTACAGAACCATTTGCACAACACAAGAAAAGTGCTCTGTACAGAGGCGGACTGACAACTCATGGGGCCCCAGGGCAATAGGGGATCATGGGGCCCCTGTGTCCTTGCCCAAACTCAAACAAGCCTATGAAAAAGGTACCAGGGGCATCTCATGGGGCCCCCTACTGACCCCGGGCCCTCGGGCAGTGCCTGAGTTTCCAAATGGTCAGTCCGTTCCTGGTTCTGTAGTCCTGCATAGGAGAACTGGGCAGAGCTAAAAGCACCGCATAGGATCTCACTGAATCAGAAGCAAGGTGCTCACTGGGTTTTTGGCAGATCAAGGGGTATTTTTTCTGAACTGAAGGGGCATTTTTTATAAAGACCAAAAAAAAACCTTTAGGATATGTACTGCAGAGATGTACTGAATACCATACATTTTTTGCCCAAGAATTGCTAATAAAACACATACTATATCCTGTGTAGAGTAGAACTGACCATCTTAAATGGGCAGCACAGTGGCTAAGTGGTTAGCACTTCTGCCTGGCAGCACTAGGGTTGTTGGTTCGAAGCCCAATCACGGCACCACCTGCCTGGAGTTTTCATGTTCTCCCTGTGCCTGCGTGGGTTTCCTCCCACACTGCAAAGGCATGCTGATAGGTTAATTGTCTCCGGTCTAAATTGGCCCTAGTATGTGTATGTATGAATGTGAGTTAGGGATTGCAAGCTCCTTGAGGGCAGGGACTGATGTGAATGTACAATATACAGTATGTGTAAAGTGTTGCGATAACTGATGGTGCTATAGAAGTACCTGTAATAAATAAGTCTACTTCCATCAAAAAAATGTATTTTTTTTTGCAAAGCAAGATGGCAATGTAGAACCAGTTAAAAGGGGATTTATTTATAAAATATTTGTGGTGATATTGTCTCTGGCACACACAGGTGCCATGAATTACTGTAAATGCGTCTATCATTTTTAATGATCACCAGCTTCATTTAGTGGCCATAATGGGGTATGAACCTGAAATACTTTCAATCAGAAAAATACCGCATTATGGCCACTGGGTGGAGCTGACAATCACAGGAAATAATCATATTAGGCAAATATATACAGTCATTTGTTGCAACTGTATGTATTCCCACAGCACATTTTTTATCCATAGATCCCAAATAATATTTTGGGTAATTTTTTTTAAAAATGACTATTTCTCTTTGTGTTTGTCTGGTGTTATTATAAGTGTACAATATTTTCCTTTTCACATTTTTTATAATTGTTTTAATGAAATTAGGACATTTCCCGGTAGAGATTGTTGTCATGACTTTTTTCTTCTCTCTATAACTGTAAATGAGAGTGCACTGGCATAGTGTAAGATCTTTAACCACTTCCCACCCGGCCTATAGTAATATGGCGAACCTCTCGTCCCTCCGGGAGGGCATCATATGACGTCGTTCCCAGATCGCACATTCTGCGTGCCCGCAGGGCCGCACTGTGGCGAGATCTGTCGCCGGCTGTGTACCTCGGACACGGCTGATGACAGATCTGTGTACCGACCCCGTTGCCAGTACCATGTGACCTTCTGTGACCAATCACAGCAGTTCACATGACAGTTGTATACAATGGATGGCTTCCTTTCATACCATCCATTGTATACAAGTGTGTCTAGCTGTGAATGGTCACAGTGATCACATGCACAGGCTAGGCCAGTCACAGCCCATCTGTGTCATGTGATTAGCCGTGGCCAATCACAGCTAATCACAACAAAAAAAGCTGAATGAATCGATTTCATTCAGTTAAATGCTTGCTTATAGCAAAGAAATTCTTTGCTATAAGCAATCAAATTGTGTAAAAAAAAATTAAAAATACTGATCACTTCCCCAAAGTAGTACTAATAATAGTAATGTTACCATGGTAGCATTATACTACTTTGGTCATAGTGTAATATGAAAAACAAATCTTAAAAAAAGAGAAAAAAAGTAATAAAAAATAAAATTTAAAAAAATTATAAATTTTTTTTTGTACTGTCACCAGTCAGTGTCCCTGACCACCGCCACACTAGTTATATGATGACGCTGTACTGCACTGGAGACAATATGTAAAAAAAATTGTGAACATAATTTTTTAATTTCTTCATTTTCCGAAAAAATATGACGAAAAAAATTACTTCAAAAAACTCGCCATGCCTCTTATGAAATATGTCGGGCTGCAAAAAGGGGTCATTTGGGGGATATCTGTACTGTCCTGACATTTGGGGGATATCTGTAGTGTTCTGACATTTGAGGGATATCTGTACTGTCCTGACATTTGGGGGATATCTGTAGTGTTCTGACATTTGAGGGATATCTGTACTGTCCTGACATTTGGAGGATATCTGTACTGTTCTGACATTTGGGGGATATCTGTACTGTTCTGACATTTGGGGGATATCTGTACTGTCCTGACATTTGGGGGATATCTGCACTGTTCTGACATTTGGGGCATATCTGTACTGTTCTGACATTTGCGGGATATCTGTACTGTTCTGACATTTGGGGGATATTTGTACTGTTCTGACATTTGGGGGATATCTGTACTGTCCTGACATTTGGGGAATATCTGTAGTGTTCTGACATTTGAGGGATATCTGTACTGTCCTGACATTTGGGGGATATCTGTAGTGTTCTGACATTTGAGGGATATCTGTACTGTCCTGACATTTGGGGGATATCTGTACTGTTCTGACATTTGGGGGATATCTGTACTGTCCTGACATTTGGGGGATATCTGTACTGTTCTGACATTTGGGGGATATCTGTACTGTTCTGACATTTGCGGGATATCTGTACTGTTCTGACATTTGGGGGATATTTGTACTGTTCTGACATTTGGGGGATATCTGTACTGTCCTGACATTTGGGGAATCTCTGTACTGTCCTGACATTTGGGGGATATCTGTACTGTGCTGACATTTGGGGGATATCGG
The DNA here is from genome assembly GCF_062004578.1 of Staurois parvus. NCBI lineage: Eukaryota > Metazoa > Chordata > Amphibia > Anura > Ranidae > Staurois > Staurois parvus. Next base: position 2,169,527 of record NW_028318249.1, on the reverse strand, counting down.
TACTGTTCTGACATGTGGGGGATATCTGTACTGTCCTGACATTTGGGGGATATCTGTACTGTGCTGACATTTGAGGGATATCTGTACTGTCCTGACATTTGGGGGATATCTGTACTGTCCTGACATTTGGGGGATATCTGTACTGTCCTGACATTTGGGGGATATCTGTACTGTCCTGACATTTGGGGGATATCTGTACTGTCCTGACATTTGAGGGATATCTGTACTGTCCTGACATTTGGGGGATATCTGTACTGTCCTGACATTTGGGGGATATCTGTACTGTCCTGACATTTGGGGGATATCTGTACTGTTCTGACATTTGGGGGATATCTGTACTGTCCTGACATTTGGGGGATATCTGTACTGTTCTGACATTTGGGGAATATCTGTACTGTTCTGACATTTGGGGGATATCTGTACTGTTCTGACATTTTTGAGCCTCATGAAATTATATTGGCTGTCAGTACTTCAGGAATGATCAATTTTCAGATATATCCCATAGTTTGTGAACTCTATAACTTTCCTACAGACTAAATAATAAATACTGATTTGGGTTAGTTTCACCAAAGAAATGTAGCTGAATACATCTTGGCCTACATTTATGAAGAAAAATTATTTATTTTCAAACAGAAACAAAGAAAAACGTTTTTTTTTTCAAAATGTTCTTTTTTTTGTTAATTTAGCAAAAAATAAAACCCCCAGTGGTGTATAATACTACCAAAAGACAGCTCAAGTTGTGTGAACAAAATGATAAAATGTACAGTGTTGCATGACCGCGCAATTGTCATTCAAAGTGTGAGAGCGCTGAAACCTGAAAATTGGCCTGGGCAGGAAGGGGGTTAAAGTACCTGGTATTGAAGTGGTTAAATATGTTAAAATAAATAAATTGCACCCACAAAAGTGATAAAAAGACACACTTCTCTTGTGATTCTCTGATGTTATCTATTCTGCAATAAATTCATTGTAAAAGAAAAAGACACACTTCTATCATTTCCAGAAGGACCATCTCATCTGTCCATTAGTGCTTCAATCAAAGACCAACCTCTAACATACCAGCAAACCTGTTTCAAGTCAATGCCTCCTCATCAGAGCCAACTTTTGGCTTTGATGAAGAGCTATTGCCTTGAATTGTGTTAGTCAGGGTATTAAGTTGTTAAGCTGATGGTGTTGTGTTAAAGTGAATCCATGCTCCATTTTAAAGTTTTTATGCATAAATTCTGTCTAAGAGGAGGATCCCCGCTGTGAATTTTATTACCCAGAAAAGATTCTTCCATTTCAGGGCCTGAGTTAGTTGTCACCGGAGCCTGACTTCTTCGTTCCATTAGGTAGAGAAAAAACACAGGAGCACTAGATGAATGGTTAAGAGACCAAGAAGAGTTTATCTTATCATAAAATGTCCAAAGGAAAATCCAACGTGTTTCAAGGGTTCTAACGGGCTCACTTCATTAGGGCTTAAAATTGTTGGTAAGAATTTGGATAGTCTTAGTCTTGAAGAGGTTAAAAATTGTAAACATTAACATCTCTTATAAAATATGTACAAGAAAAACTTTTTTCTTTAGTTTTGGATAGAGTGGTGGGGGGTTAGGTCCTCTGCTAAGTTTCTATTGCTGTTTGTCATGAGCTCTTTTTGTTGAGCCACCTGGTATGCTGCACTCTGAACCTGTGGACAATCGTGCATTGTTTTTGGTGAACCTTGAACTTCCTATTTAGGCCATGCCCCTGCACTTTCTATTTGCCAGAATACTGTGCTCTTCTCCAGCCACCATTCATACCTTCCTTACTACTCAAAGACCTTTGCTTTCCTTGACTACGCTTCCACTCGATCCCAACCGGCAACCATGGGTTATCGTCCTTTGGCTTGTTTCTCAACTACGATTCTGCTTGATTCCAACATGCAACCATGTGTTACTGACCTTTGGCTTGTTTACTGACTATGCGTCTGCTTGATCCCTACCTGTTATATCTGCTACTGGACCCTGGCTTTTTCACCTCCTGGTGGGACAATCCTGAGGACTGCAACCTGGTTCTAAAATGCAGCAAAATCCTTCTCTACCATCTGGAGCTCTGGTGATTACTGGTTAGTACTTAGACCCTGCACCTCGTGCATTGCTTCTGGTGAAACCTTGAACTTCCTATTTAGGCCATGCCCCTGCACTTTCTATTTGCCAGAATACTGTGCTCTTCTCCAGCCACCATTCATACCTTCCTTACTACTCAAAGACCTTTGCTTTCCTCAACTACGCTTCCACTCGATCCCAACTGGCAACCATTGGTTACCGTCCTTTGGCTTGTTTCTCAACTACGATTCTGCTTGATTCCAACCTACAACCATGTGTTGCTGACCTCTGGCTTATTTACTGACTATGCGTCTGCTTGATCCCTACCTGCTATATCTGCTACTGGACCCTGGCTTCTTCACCTCCTGGTGAGGCAATCCTGAGGACTGCAACCTGGTTCTAAAATGCAGCAAAATCCATCTCTACCATTAGGAGCTCTGGTGATTACTGGTTAGTACTTAGACCCTGCACCTCGAGTGAGTCTGCATCATCCACCAGGGTGGCCTACTTGTGTACTTATCCGACTGGTCAGTGAGGGAGCCTTTCAACTATTATAGCTACTGGTCTTCGAGCCTGACCCTGGAAACTGGATGATGCAGGATGCTTGAGGGTCACTGGGTGACACAGAATGCTCTGGGGTCACTGGCTGACACAGGATGGTTTGGGGTCACTGGGTGACACAGGATGCTCTGGGGTCACTGGTTGACACAGGATGCCTTTTGACCACTGGGTAACACAAAATGGACACTGGGTGGCAGCCATAAAGTTCAACCATAAAAACTAAGTGAGACTAAATCTGTGAAGAACACAGGCTTTTCAGGCAAATAAACATATTAGCCATTTTACAATGTTTTAGGCAGGGCATTTATTCCTTAAAGTTTAAAATTGAGTTAGATGCATTTTAAATGACCTTCCTGCTCATTATATCTCTCAGGGAAGCCAGTAAAAATTTCTCAAAAAAGGTGCAAGAACCATAGATTTCCGATGGTGGTAGGAACATGAATAGAAGTCTCAACAAAGAATTCCTGATGATGGAGTACCCAAGAATTAAAAAGCAAAAAAGTTGTTAATAGCTGTAGTCTATTGGTTGAATTTGTATTGCATAAACTCATCCTTTAAAAAAAGGGACCTAAACTTAAAAAGTGAAGATTTGATATTTTATAAGGAACATCTAGAAAAAATAACTTTGCTTAAGGAGTTGTCTGAAAATTGTAACTATCATCTTGAATTCCTCTTGAAAAACATCGGAACACTTACTGTGCATTGGCACTCCTGTTTTGTAGCCTCATAGCTGTAAATATGTATAGCTGTAAATCTGCAGTGTGGGATCATCTAAGACACTGCAGCCTCTAACAGCTAGTTTCACCAGACTGGGAGTGAAATTCGGTAAAGTCACTACTGTACTGCTTACTGATCTCCATGCTGCAGAGAACCATGCTTTACCTGAGGACCTGCAATGCAAGGATTATTTCCAAGCCAGGTAGTTTCAGGAGCTTTCGTGATGTCGCCACTGTGCTGCTTACTGTTCTCCTTTACTGCAGAGGAAGCTGTACCTGAGGACCTGCAGCACAAGAATTATTTCCAAGCCTGGTAGTTTCTAGAGATTTGGTGATATCACAACTGTGCTGCTTACTGATCTCCATTCTGGAGAGGAAGCTGTACTTGAGGACCTTCAGTACAAGGATTATCTCCAAGCCTGGTAGTTTCAGGTGATTTAGTGATGTCACTACTGTGCTGATTCCTGTTCTATTTGCTCGAAATGAAGCTGTATCTGAGGACCTGGTTTGGAAGCAGGGTTCTTCCTGCTTCTGAACCTGTTAGCCTCAGGAAATATGGAGTGAGATTTAGTGATGTCACTACAGTGCTGCTCACTGTTCTCCTTACTGGAATGGAAGCTGTACCTGAAGATCTGCAGTGCAAGGATCTCCCTGCTTTTGTGGATCTGTGTTTCCTCCAACTCTCCTGCTGCTGCTTTATCATTACCCACCAGTCAGCACATTACCAGTCATTGGGGAGGTAGGGGTCAGCTCTGACATGAGGGAGCTATACCAAGATGGCCACCACCAGAGACACACATGGAACAAAGCATTGAAATACAGAAAGGAGCTCTTGATGAAACCAGAAACAGAGTCCAGGATAATTGTTGGTAAAAAAAAGTAATACAAAACAGCCAACACATTTCAGAACCAACACTACTCTCCCTTCAACAGGGTTCAACATGACAGCAATTACTGCTCAGCTACTGCTATCAGGTTGGTACACAATATGGAGAATACAATACTGGTTCTAATACAGATGTGAAATCACTGTTTTCTCTGATACCATCCAAGTTTTATCATGTGTTAAGCTTTGATGGAGGGAGGGGGATGTTGTCCCCAATATTGTTGGATGCTTTGTAACTTTTTTTACCAACAACTAAAACGATCTTGGGCACTTATGTAGCACCCTTCTTGAAATGGTTGCTGCAGGTTCATGAAAATGTAGATATTAGTTCCTCTGTAATCATTGGGATGGTGTATGATTACGTTTAGCTGTTCTGGGTCTCACTGGCTGCAGGCTAAACTGCTTTCCCCTGCCTTCTAGTGGATTCAAGACTGTAGTGGGTTGGAAGGGGCAGACCATGGGCTTGAATATTCATGTGGTCGCAGTCAATCCCTAGGGGATGAGGATGCATGGTAGATGGCTGAGGAGTGCATAAATAGTCTAGGGCCTGGAGCAGCACATCTCTTGTCCAGGGAGGATGAGATACCAGCCTGAAGGGCTACTGCCCTTCCAGGCAATATATCTGAATTTCTGCAGAAGTTCATCGAGGTCCCAGCTCAGGAAAATCTGGGGGGGGGGGGGGGGGGCTACTTCCTGAAAGGAGCTGGAGCCAATTCAAAGGGGGCTTACTGAGGATCTGGCTTGGAAGTTGACAGAAGTGTCTGGCCAGTATTGGACAGATGTATCCAAGTACATGGGGACATTGTGAGTATAGGCCTGAATAAGGGATGCTAGTGACTGTTTGCTGCTCTAAGCCTTTGAGCATCTGCTCCATCGTTGCTGAATTGGGACCTTTCCTTTTCCAGAGGTCCCAGAGTTGCTTGTTCTCCTATTGTTTGCAAGAGGAGGATTGTTCTGAAGCGTGTAGACAAGTCAGATTCCTTTGTTTTCTTAGTGCACAGAAATTGGAGTATCCAAAAGTCCACCCTGTACCCCAACCATGTTCTACAAGTATTAAATCCTATATAGATATTCCTTACCTGGTCAGTGAAGTCTGAATGGCTGTGTGGATGGCTGCTTGTACACCCTGTAGGGAAGAGAATCTGGGGCAAATCAGGGTTTGCTTCACACTTCTATTTGTTTATTGTCTAGCATCCTTTCTGTACTTCTCTGGTTTGATCTACTGGTGGATGACCATTGAGGGAAGTCTTGCTGTGTGGGAGCCGCCTTGTCAGAGCTATTGAGCTCGTTTAGCTGCACATGCAAGTCTAAAGCCCCATAACTTCTCTGGTTTGATATACTGGTGGATGACCTTCGAAAGAAACCTTGCTGTGTGGGAGCCGCCTTGTCAGAGCTATTGAGCTCGTTTAGCTGCACATGGAATTCTAACGCCCCATAACTTCTCTGGTTTGATCTACTGGTGCATGACCATCGAGGGAAGCCTTGCTGTGTGGGAGCCGCCTTGTCAGAGCTATTGAGTTCGTTTGGCTGCACATGCAAGTCTAAAGCCTCATAACTTCTCTGGTTTGATCTACTGGTGGATGACCATCGAGGGAAGCCTTGCTGTGTGGGAGCTGCCTTGTCTGAGCTATTGAGTTCGTTTGGTTGCACATGCAAGTGTAAAGCCCCATAACTTCTCTGGTTTGATCTACTGGTGGATGACCATCGAGGGAAGCTTTGCTGTGTGGGAGCCACCTTGTCAGAGCTATTGAGCTCATTTGGCTGCACATGCAAGTCTAAAGCCCCATAACTTCTCTGGTTTGATCTACTGGTGGATGACCATTGAGGGAAGTCTTGCTGTGTGGGAGCCGCCCTGTCAGAGGTATTGAGCTCGTTTAGCTGCACATGCAATTCTAACGTCCCATAACTTCTCAGGTTTGATCTACTGGTGGATAACCATCAAGGGAAGCCTTACAGTGTGGGAGCCACCTTGTCAAATCTATTGAGCTCATTTAGCTGCACATGCAAGTCTAAAGCCCCATAACTTCTCTGGTTTGATCTACTGGTGGATGACCATCGAGGGAAGCCTTGCTGTGTGGGAGCCTCCTTGTCAGAGCTATTGAGCTCGTTTGGTTGCACATGCAAGTCTAAAGCCCCATAACTTCTCTGGTTTGATCTACTGGTGGATGACCATCGAGGGAAGCCTTGCTGTATGGGAGCCACCTTGTCAGAGCTATAGAGCTCATTTAGCTGCACATGCAAGTCTAAAGCCTCATAACTTCTCTGGTTTGATCTACTGGTGGATGACCATCGAGGGAAGCCTTGCTGTGTGGGAGCCACCTTGTCAGAGCTATTGAGCTCATTTGGCTGCACATGCAAGTCTAAAGCCCCATAACTTCTCTGGTTTGATCTACTGGTGAATGACCATCGAGGGAAGCCTTGCTGTATGGAAGCCGCCTTGTCAGAGCTATTGAGCTTGTTTGGCTGCACATGCAAGTCTAAAGCCTCATAACTTCTCTGGTTTGATCTACTGGTGGATGACCATCGAGGGAAGCCTTGCTGTGTGGGAGCCGCCTTGTCAGAGCTGTTGAGTTTGTTTGGCTGCACATACAAGTGTAAAGCCCCATAACTTCTCTGGTTTGATCTACTGGTGGATGACCATCGAGGGAAGCCTTGCTGTGTGGGAGCCACCTTGTCAGAGCTATTGAGCTCATTTGGCTGCACATGCAAGTCTAAAGCCCCATAACTTCTCTGGTTTGATCTACTGGTGAATGACCATCGAGGGAAGCCTTGCTGTATGGAAGCCGCCTTGTCAGAGCTATTGAGCTTGTTTGGCTGCACATGCAAGTCTAAAGCCTCATAACTTCTCTGGTTTGATCTACTGGTGGATGACCATCGAGGGAAGCCTTGCTGTGTGGGAGCCGCCTTGTCAGAGCTGTTGAGTTTGTTTGGCTGCACATGCAAGTGTAAAGCCCCATAACTTCTCTGGTTTGATCTACTGGTGGATGACCATCGAGGGAAGCTTTGCTGTGTGGGAGCCACCTTGTCAGAGCTATTGAGCTTGTTTGGCTGCACATGCAAGTGTAAAGCCCCATAACTTCTCTGGTTTGATCTACTGGTGAATGACCATACACATTTGGCCCAAATATTGGCCCAAATCAGCCAGTACAGTAGAAATCATTCAACATTCGACCCATGCGCACAGGTCCTTGTCCGACAGAAGCTAATCTCATGACTGTCTTATGTCGAACGATCATGCTGAAAAAACTGCAGCCAATCGACATCTGATCAGCGCTCTCAGCCAATGGCTGCGAGCACTGGCCCGTGTGTTCTGGTGGGGGAGCGGTCCTCCTGTCAGAACACAATAGCTCAGTAGAAGACTGCAAACAGAGATCTCCTCAGTGTTTTTTTTTCATTCAGCCCTCTGAGTTGAACCAAAAAGAAAACTTACCGTGTGTAGGCATTAAAGTTCCAAAAGCCTCTTTGAGTAGTTGTCCTATAGTGCAGAACCAGGCAGGGTAAGTCAGTAATGGGGGGAAGTTTAGTTTCCTCTTTAATACCTTACACAGGTATTACAGTACTGCATACAATAATTTTGACAATGCTTAATCACATTTTTTTCCACCAAAACTTTGTCCAAACTGTTAAAAACAACACGCACTCAAGTTTTATTAAAATGAACTGTTTATATTTTTCAGTTAAGTCAGTACATTATAATGTATTAAAATGGAAAGGTACAAAATTCAAATAAATCCTTTCTGATTCATGTATAAATCCATTGTCAAGATGACGATTTTTGTTTGTTTTTTTTTTTTCATTAGCACGTATTGATATAACATTTAAAATGGCAATGAAACTATTGAAAAGATGAATGGAAGAAAATTTGAAACAAAAAACTTTTTTTTTTCTGGCTCATTTTGGCATGATCTCTTGACGCTACCTGGGTTCCCCAAAACCACGTACATGGCGGCAAAATAGATATGTCGAACTCATTTAAAAAAATAAACAGACTTTTACAAAAAAATTCCTATTTGTCCTTTGAATCTCTCTGCACAGTCTGCACTTACAATATATACATTCATTTTGTCAGGGAAGACGGCCAGGCCACAGACTTCCGAGAAGATGATGGAAAACGGTATTTTTTTTTTTTCAGATAATAATATTGAAAAAAAAAAAAGAAAACTGACAATTGTAAACAGCAATACATAAACAATACATCCAAACCTTGCACTGCTAGAGTATGCAATCTAGTTAACGTGTTGCACTTTCCCCTGGCAGTGAGGGGCTTAGCTTCAAGCATTACAAAAACATAGAAATGAATTTTTCGACAGAGGCACAAAATCTTAGGCTTGGCCCAGTTATAAAGGTAATAAAAAATAAAATATAAAAAAAAATAAATAAATGGTGGTAACCAACAACTCACCAAACGAGTCTCAATGCATAAATCAATCAATCAATAAATAAATAAAAATAAATTGTGGAAAGCAATAACTTGTATCACCAAGTAAGTCTGAATGCAAAAATAAATATATACATAAATAAACATAAATGGCGGAAACCAGTAACTTGTATCACCAAGTAAGTCTGAATGCAAAAATAAATAAATAAATATACATAAATGGTGGAAACCAGTAACTTGTATCACCAAGTAAGTCTGAATGCAAAAATAAATACATACATAAATAAACATAAATGGCGGAAACCAGTAACTCGTATCACCAAGTAAGTCTGAATGCAAAAATAAATAAATAAATAAACATAAATGGTGGAAACCAGTAACTTGTATCACCAAGTAAGTCTGAATGCAAAAATAAATAAATAAAAATAAATGGTGGAAACCAATAATTTGTATCACCAAATAAGTATGAATGAAAAAATAAATAAATAAAATAAATGGTGGAAACCAACAACTGGAATCACCAAACAAGTCAAAATACAAAAAAGAAAAACAAAATGGGTATAAGTGAAAGCGATTTAATGACAAAAATGAAATATCTAATGGTAGTGTGTGTTATATACTAAAAAAAAAACACTTGTGGGAGGGACTTTATAAGTACAAACAATAATAAAGCAGCAAACATTCACAAGGTACAATATAAGAATATATTACAAATTTTATTATGCAAAATTGTTTGACAAAAACACAAGCCAAGAGGCTATCATTGCAATGATGTTTTATGTGAATACTCTGTAGACCACAGGACATGAGCCTTATGAGGTAAGCATGTGGCGACCCTACGCGTTTCAATAAGCTCTTCCTCTGTGGGCAGAGTACACAATGTTAAGGATTGTACAGAAAGGTACTCATCAGCCTTCAAGTAAAAACAAAAAGGTTCAACCAACCAGTTGGAAAATCTCCCCATCATATGATGCATCAGATTGACATGAGAATAGCTATATGCAGGCGGTGTCTCATATAGTTACATAGTTAGTCTGGCTGAAAAAAGACAAAAGTCCATCCAGTTCAACCATTAACAAAAAAAAAAAAAAGTTATTACCATTTTTTGACAACATTGTAGGCTACCTCCCCCTTTTTTTCTTTCAGTGCACCTTAAAAAGATTCACGAGCTGCTTTTTTGCCTTCCTCTGGATCAACTGTGGGTGTAGGATGATAACTTTTTTTTTTTAATGGTTGAACTGGATGGACTTTTGTCTTTTTGTAGCCAGACTAACTATGTAACTATGAGTAACTATGAGACACCGCCTGCATATACCTATTCTCATGTCAATCTGATGCATCATATGATGAGGAGATTTTCCAGCTGGCTTAACCTTTTTCTTTTTAATTGAAAGCTCACGGGGACCTTTCTATACAATCCTTAACATTGGGCACACTGTCCCTGAGGAAGAGCTTACTGAAACGCGTTGGTTAATTAAACATCTCGGGCCGTGTGCTCTACAGAGTATTCACATAAAACATCCAATTGCGATGTATCATTGCAATGTCAGCCTTTTGGATTTTCCTTAATATGCTTTTGTTAATTTTTTATAATAAAATTTGTAATATATTTTAATATTGTGCCATGTGAGTGTGGGTGGCTTCATTATAGTTTGTGCCTTTAAAGTGCCTCCCACATGTGTTTCTTGTGGTAGTGAGTATTTTGGGGATGTGGCAGATTATATCAATGAATATTTCCCTATAAATGTGTAGGTGTGTATGTAATAGTCATAAAGCTGTACTAATTTTTTATGTTGCAAATATTTTTTTTTTTTTATTTATAGGTCCTGATCACTTTTTTCTTTTTCACAGGGTATACTGAAATTGCCCTAGGTGTCATTGTATGAAATATTACACAATCAAAACAGAAAAAAATAGATTGTAAAGTAGAATTATAGGCAAAACGTTTTTTTTTTCATTTTGGCTAGAGCAAGCAAGGGTTATAACCCTAAGATGTGTTTATTTTTTCACCAGCTGTGTCCCATTGTGGAGATTTCCCTTCACTTCCTGTCCTATAGCCAAACAGGAAGTGAGAGGAAATCCCTGCAAATGAAGGGAATCCCTTGGGGACCCCCAGGTCACCAGAACTAGTGTCCCCATTGGAAGATTTCCCCCTTATTTTTCTGGGGACAAACCAAAATTTGGGACTTTCTTTACTTTTATTGACAATGGTAAACAGGACAAATAGAGAGGGGGAATCTCCCTAGCAGGGGCACAGACAGCAATAAAAACTGCCAGTAGTTATAATCCCTCTCGCCATCATTTTAACTATAGGAATTTCTATTTGGATACTTTTAAAAGACAGGAATTAAATTTAAAAAAAACCCTCAATACGAAACAGGCACTATATTTTAAACATATGATTTTTATTATTTTATTTTTCCTTTATTTATTAATTTTTCTTTGTTTTAGCTTTCAGCAGCTCTGCTTTGGTTGACTTTAACAACATTAGTATAAATACATTTATATAGACAGTGCATATGCCTATATCTATATCTCATATATATCAGGCACCATTAAATGGCGGACCGAGGTACAGATCCGGACAGAGTCACCGTCTCATCTGGACTGCCACGGTCCCGCCATTTAGGAGCCGGTTCTATGCCCCGGCCGCTGCCATCGCTGTGATTATGAAAGCACAGTGGAGAGCGGAAGGCAGGGCAGTTCTATGCAGACATTGGGAGGCACAGCCACTTTGGATGGAGGGTGGAAGCTTCTGGAGCTAATTTTTCAAGTGAATCAGCAGGTGACTGGTTCCTAGGACCGCCCTGCATTCGAGCAACCAATCACCTGCTAGTTCAATCGAAAGTTGACTCTAGCAGCTCCCGTCCTCTATCTGAAATGGCTGTGCCTCCCGCTCTCTGCTCTGTGTACCCAAGTGAAGTAGAAGAGTGAAGGGGCACGGTTGCGTGGGGCTGAATAGGGGAGGCAAAGGCAATGTGAATAGGGGGGCAGAGGTGTGGGGGACTGTTTTGTTAATGGGGGGTGCAGAGCTGTGGGGGCTGTATTGTGAATGGGGGTGCAGAACTGTGGGGGCTAAACTGTGAATAGGAGTGCAGAGCTGTGGGGGGCTGTATTGTGAATGGGGGTGCAGAACTGTGGGGGCTAAACTGTGAATAGGAGTGCAGAGCTGTGGGGGGCTGTATTGTGAATGGGGGTGCAGAACTGTGGGGGCTGTACTGTGAACAAGGGTGCAGAGCTGCAGGGTTCTGTATTGTGAATAGGGGAGCAGAGCTGGGGGCTGTAATGTGACTAGGGGGACAGAAGTGCGGGTGACTGGGAAGGGGCAAAGGACAACACCAAAGGGGGCAATGTGAAGTAGGAGCAGTGGACACAGCTGTGGGGTTGATGTAGAGGGAGCAGGGGACATCGCTATGGTGGGGGGAGGATGCGAAGGGGGGCAAAGTTCACTACTGTGGGGGGAGTGATGTTAAGGGGGGTAGAGGACACTACTGTGGGGGGAGAGATGTGAAACAGCGGCAGAGGACACCGCTATGGTGGGGGGGAGGATGTGAAGGGGGGTAGAGGACACTACTGTGGGGGGAGTGAAGGGGGTTAGAGGACACTACTGTGGGGGGAGAGATGTGAAACAGTGGCAGAGGACACTGCTATGGTGGGGGGGGAGGATGTGAAGGGGGGCAGAGGACATCGCTATGGTGGGGGGAGGATATGAAGGGGGGTAGAGGACACTACTGTGGGGGGAGAGATGTGAAACAGAGGCAGAGGACACCGCTATGGTGGGGGGGAGGATGTGAAGGGGGGTAGAGGACACTACTGTGGGGGGAGTGAAGGGGGTTAGAGGACACTACTGTGGGGGGAGAGATGTGAAACAGTGGCAGAGGACACTGCTATGGTGGGGGGGGAGGATGTGAAGGGGGGCAGAGGACATCGCTATGGTGGGGGGAGGATATGAAGGGGGGTAGAGGACACTACTGTGGGGGGAGAGATGTGAAACACAGGCAGAGGACACCGCTGTGAAGGGGGACTGAGAACACTGATATAAGCACAGGCTGTGATGTGAAGGACCTGAGTCATCACACAAAAATGAGATTCAGACCTCAGAAAATGTTACTGATAGGATTTTTTTATTCAATACCCCTATATATATATACAGTATATATATATATATATATATATATATATATATATATATAAACTGCAGTTTAGACGTTTCCCCAGGTCAGCTTTCCCTCCCCTTTCACCTACATATGATAATGACACTAAATGGTCAGCCTTTGTGGAAAGGATAGATACTCATGAAATTTCAGGCAGAGACGAAAGTCATAAGTAAACACAAGTATGTTTTTGAGGGTTCTTAATTATCCAGGTCATGGTATAGCTTTGTTAAATGGCAACAGAGTCACTTTAATATCCGTAACAAACATGTGGGCCTCCAGGCAAATGACCCCATCATCACATTCCATTGGACTCATTCCTTACTGTTGAAGACATATCAAAGCATCTCCAAGCAACTTCCTCATCCTCTTCCAAAGAAGTGGTTTGGAGAAGCTACAAAATATCTTCAGCATTCGGGAACAAGTCCAGCTGAATGTGATGACAGAGCTATTTTCTAGGAGGCCTACATGTTTGCTACTGACATTAAAGTGGCTCTGTTGCTGAATGAGAAAAAGGAAAAAAGGTGAACTCTGCTAAAAAAAAATTGTTAATACTCAACTGTCCCACTGGTAAACAGCATTGTGTCAAAGGACTAAGTTGGCTAAGAAGTCTTCAGCATCCTTCCAAGTGTCAGGTTCCCCATAGTGCTCTGTGGTTCCTTTCACTGGCTCCTGTGCCACTAATTTGTGTTTCAGTGATGTGGGGCAAGAGGAACAAACTACAAGGAATAGCGGGGATGGTGGGATTTGGGTGCCGACATCCAGCCCAAAATGATTTCTTCAACACAACAGAGTTCAGCTGTGCATGCAGAGGGACAAGTAAGTATTAATTACTTGCTTGATTGGGGACACTTCTCTCTGGCTTTTCAAAACAGATGAGTCAGTTTAGACCAGTCTTTGTCTTTTTCCCCAGAGGAACCCTTAAAATAATTTTCAGATCTCTGAGAACCTGTGCTAAAACTAATTTATCAGGAAGAATGCCCCCTTCATTGGTAGTCATTAGAAAGAATGCTCCTTACATTGGCAATTAGTCAGTGGGAAAAATGCCCTTTACTTTGGTGATCAGTGGGAAACATCTCCTTTACATTGGTGGTTACTGGGAAGAACGCTACTTGCATTGGTGAGCATTGAAAAAACTACTCCTTACATTGGTGGTCAGTGGGAAGAAATGCCTCTTGCATTAGTGATCGATGGGGAACATATCCCTTAAACTGGAGATCATTGGGTAGAATGCTCCTTACTTTGCTGATCATTGAGAAGACTTTTCCTTACATTGATGGTCAGTTGGAAGAATGTTCCTTACATTGGTGATCAGTGGGAAGAATTTTCCTTAGATTGATGGTCAGTTGGAAGAATGTTCCTTACATTGGTGATCAGTGGGAAGAATGTCCCTTACATTGGTGATCAGTGGGAAGAATGTTCCTTACATTGGTGATCAGTGGGAAGAATGTCCCTTACATTGGTGATCAGTGGGAAGAATGTCCCTTACATTGGTGATCAGTGGGAAGAATTTTCTTTACATTGGTGATAAGTGGGAAGAATGTCCCTTACATTGGTGATAAGTGGGAAGAATGTCCCTTACATTAGTGATCAGTGGGAAGAATTTTCCTTACATTGGTGATAAGTGGGAAGAATGTCCCTTACATTGGTGATAAGTGGGAAGAATGTCCCTTACATTGGTGATCAGTGGGAAGAATTTTCCTTACATTGGTGATAAGTGGGAAGAATGTCCCTTACATTGGTGATCAGTGGGAAGAATGTCCCTTACATTGGTGATCAGTGGGAAGAATGTCCCTTACATTGATGGTCAGTTGGAAGAATGTCCCTTACATTGGTGATCAGTGGGAAGAATTTTCCTTACATTGGTGATAAGTGGGAAGAATGTCCCTTACATTGGTGATCAGTGGGAAGAATGTCCCTTACATTGGTGGTCAGTGGGAAGAATTTTCCTTACATTGATGGTCAGTTGGAAGAATGTCCCTTACATTGGTGATCAGTGGGAAGAATTTTCCTTACATTGGTGATCAGTGGGAAGAATGCTCCTTACATTGGTGATCAGTGGGAAGAATGCTCCTTACATTGGTGATCAGTGGGAAGAATGTCCCTTACATTGGTGATCAGTGGGAAGAATGTCCCTTACATTGGTGATCAGTGGGAAGAATGCTCCTTACATTGGTGATCAGTGGGAAGAATGTCCCTTACATTGGTGTTTAGTGGGAAGAATGTCCTTTATGTTGATGGTCAGTGGGAAGAATGCTTCTTATATTTGTGATCATTGATAAGAATGCTACTTACATTGGTGGTCAGTGGGAAGAATTAGTATGTCTTACTAATTGTTACCGAACAATTGAAAAGACTTGTTCCTCCAATCTTGATTAAAACCCAAAGCCAGTAGAATTCCATGGAAAACACTTTAAATGTGTGTACCTTGGGTGCCTAGAATTATATGCAGGATTAGCATTATTATGCGTAATATGCCACAGATGTTGACCCCATTCAATTTATTTTCTAAACTAGAGCATCTCCAAATTTAGTATCCATTATCATTCTTGGGCGGAGAATACAACAATGGTCCTTTATAACTGGGCCAAACTATGATACACCATACAGTGACCATCTCACAAAAAAGACACAAACATTTTCACTTTC
Source organism: Staurois parvus (assembly GCF_062004578.1). Taxonomy (NCBI): domain Eukaryota; kingdom Metazoa; phylum Chordata; class Amphibia; order Anura; family Ranidae; genus Staurois; species Staurois parvus. The sequence continues at coordinate 2,154,123 of NW_028318249.1, read as the reverse complement.
CATATTGTTAAACAAAACAAAAAACCCACAACCTGGTTTTAAGGAACATTTTTACATTATGATGGAATTGGAATAAAACAAATTAATTAAATAAATATTATGTAAAAAAAACTCAAAAGGTATACATCAGAAGGGGAGTAGGTGGGGAATCAAGTTAACAAACCAATCACTTAAAAAATTCAAAATAAAAACCCATCCTTTCACGAGGACCTAAACAACATTTCTCAATGCACTAAGTACATTTTTACCATGCAAGATTACACAAACATTTTTAATTATATTTTTTGTAATGTTTTATTTATTTTTAAACACCAACATTATGCATTTGTTTTTTTTTTAATTATACTGGTTAAAATTACAGCCCAGGGCTGTCAGTAATCAGATACATCATATACATATTTTATACATAATTTTGGACAAAACAACATTACACTTTTTTTTTTTTAAATAAAAAAAAAAAAATATTCTGAGCGGAAGATTGGAAAGGATAATAATTTAACAACCCATCTGGAAAATTAATATTATAACATTAAAAAAATGGCTTGAACCACTTGCCGAAATGGTTGACCTGTCTGTTGCTAAGATGATCAAAGTCTTGTTATGGCAACAGGCAAAGATGGGAACAACTATACACTCACATTTGTATATATTATCATTTAATATTAAAAAAATATATAATATATTAACTATATTATATTTTTTTCTAATATTTAGTTATGCTGACAGAGTCAGGGTAAAAATCTTTTTTTAATTTTTTTTTTTTTTTTTTTTTACATTTTCAACAATGTAAATATAGTTTCCTCTGTAGCCCTGTTCGCAAACTTCTATGCCCTAGAAATTGGTATCACTTCTTGAGAAGAGCATGTTTGGAAGATTTGCAGGTCCAGGTGAACCAGGGCACCTAAGAAACGGAGTTACGTCTGTATAATTTTTTTCACTTTTTCCCATTAGTACTCTGAACCCAAACGAGAATGGCTTGTATGGGGTGGAGTACTCCTCTAAGAACTGGCAACAGGGACATAAGTTATATATCAAGAAACCTAAAACAACTCACTTTGTATAAATATAAAGTTGCATACATAAGACTGAATTTAGGTGGCCCAATGGGATGGTCATCTCAGTCAAACTTTTTGATCATGGCAGGGGGTAATGGAATGTTGAGTAGCGGTATACATGGGCAGATGTGGTCATCATATGGCTGCATTTTCTAAACCATTAGTTAATCGTTCTAACAGATGTCAATAAGATAAGACAATTGCTGCCTATATATGGAATGATTATCTGCAGATCAGGTCAAAAGATCCATAGTTATGGTCATCAAATTTAGGAACACCTCCGCCAGCACTGAATTATGCATTAAGCCAGACCTCTTAATATAAACAAGAGTTCAGTGTAGTGATTATTATTATTATTTTTTTTTTTTTACTGCTACACATTGAAGCTGAACCCCAAGCAAATATGCAATTAAAATACATACATGTGAACTGTTTAGATACCCCTGCCAAATAGCACAGCACGGCTCTGGACCTCCCTGCAGACCACACTGCAGTTAAACAATGCAGTCTAGCCCAGAACCCAACTCTCTGCCATTAATTGGACAATTGAGCAGCACCACATTGATAAATTATCCCTGTGCTCTGTCCTTCCTGCTAGTATGGTAGCACAGTAGAAAGCATTAAAGCTCTGGTTGGCTCCTAGTGCTCGCCCCCCGAAATTTGAATGTTGCTAACTTACTACTTCTTTGTAAAAATACATTTAATGATTTATAAAGCACGCTTAAATGATTTATACTGTTTTTGCATTTACCTGGAGTTCAGCTTTAAAAACCACTTGCCCCTGCAGTGTTATGACACCGGGGTATATGTGGTTTTGAGTAGCACCATTAAAGCTAAACTCTGGGCACAAAAACTTTCATATCAAAGATATTCTTCAATGGCTACAAAGGTTATAAGTCCACTTTGTGTGCACCAAATGCCCAAATATTACCGTGTAAAAGAAGCACTGACATCATCACCAGCTCTGTACACTGCCTGTGCAGAGAGCGGAGCTGTGGGTGGGGCCCAGCAGCTCCACCCACTATGGGAGTGGGAGTGTACAAGACCAGTCTCCCTGCACAAGGAGAGGGAGGAGCAGTGGCTAGTCTGTATTGCAGGAAACTCCTGCACCGAGGCAAAGTACAGGAGTTGCTTCATGCTGGATTACTGCACCGATCTAGAGGAAATACACAAAGGAGACCAAGATTCAAGTAAGAAAACACATACCTTTTGTATTAAGACAATATTTATTTAGCTCGGAGTTCAACTATATGTGTGAGCAGCAATCTTACAGAGGTAAAGGAGGCATGAAGAAGCAAGTCCTAAATTGACCCAATCTACCAGATAGTCATGGCGTACATAGACTAACTCAAAAAGAAAGAACTATTTTGTATCAAGTTAGATAATGTAATAGGATACATTCAATTAAAGCTTTTTCTACCATTGTAATATATATTTTTTTTATTTTAAGATTTCCTGTGACACTATTATGTATGATACAACAGAGGGGTTTTCTTGACCTCAGTGGTTTACAACCCTCAGCTCATTAACTTGAACAGAAGAGTTTGATCATAGCTCCCAAAGTAGTTTGTGTTGGTTGGACTGGCTGTTAGAGAAGACTCTCATGTATGTGGGGAGTAGGTGCTATTGATAGGTTATGCCATTGGAGGGTATCATCCCTTTTAAAACTATCATCACAAAGAAACACCAAATGATGGGACTTTAAAATACCCCTCCAAGGGTCAAATATACGCATAACAACCTAATTAAAAATATTTTACAACACTTTATTCCACATTAAAAACATTAGTAATATAGGACGTAGAATCTGTCCCTTATCTTCCATACATAGTGGTGGAGGGACTGTTATGTTGGAGTCCTATGGAGATCTGAACTGTAGGTCTACGCACTTCACGGGGTAACCTGCTTCCTCAGGACCTTAGATCTCAGAGACGTGGATATGGTAATCACTACAATAATATTGATAATATGAGAAAATTAGATCGTCACAGTAATTAAACACATAGTAAAATTTATTACATAGCTAATCCCAAAAGAAAAAGGAAGAAAGGAGAGAGGAAGAAATATATATATATATATATATATATACACACACACACTTATACATAGAAAGATATATATATATACATAAATAAATATTGAAATACATATATGTATCTATGTATCCCTTACTGCGGTCCAAGGTGCCACACCGCAATAAGAGACTAAACATAGATACATGTATGCATTTCAATATTTATTTATGTATATATGTTTTTCTATTATGTAAATGTGTGCCTATATATATATATATATATATATATATATATACTGTATATATTTTTTTCCCCTCCCTCCTTTCTTCCTTTCTCTTTTGGGATTAGCTATGTAATAAAGTTCACTATGTGTGAAATTACTGTAATGATCAAATTTTTTCATATTGGCACTATTATTGTAGTGATGACCATATCCACTTCTCTGAGATCTAAGGTCCTGAAGAAGCCGGTTACCCCTCGAAACGCATTCACCTACAGCTCAGTTCTCCATAGGAATTCCACGTAACAGTCCCTCCACCACTATATGTGGGAGATAAGGGACAGATTCTACGTCCTATATTACTAATGTTTTTCATGTAATCATGTTTTTATATCAGTAGAACAAAGTGTTGTAAAATATTTTTAATTAGGTTGTCATGTGTATATTGGACCCTTGGAGGGATATTTAAAGTCCTATCATTTGGTGATTCTTTACGGTTAGAGAAGATTCTCAAAACCCAATAGTCATCTTAGGGCCTGTGTCATCAAAAGGACCTTTTGTTTGTGTCTGAACTGCATCCCTTCTCACACAAATGAATGGGAAGGCAAATGCAGCTTGAATCAGGTTGATGCAGCTTATAAGGTCAAATGCAGGCCAGAAGTATGGATGATCTTGGGTTTGTCCTAAACCCATGTTTGGTCAAAGCTGGTCTAATCTGCTGTGGCCTAGGCCTGGGCATTTCCTGCCCCAGAGCTAGACAGAAAGGGGGATAGGGGGCATGCGCAACATCATTGAACTAATAAGGCCACATTGTCATGTTAGCTCAATGTCACAGCTTTCTTCTGGATTAGACAGAACATGAGTTGGGACCAACCCAAGCTCACCCTAGTCCGAAGGAGGTCAACTGCAAGTCATGGAACTCGAGTTGATCTCCTGAAATCTTCTATGTTGAGTTGGACTGGCTGTTAGAAAAGACCTTCAGAATGTAATAGTCATCTTGGAGCCTGTGTCCGTAGTAGCATTTTTTTTCACAAGTGCATCCTTTTATATCGAGAATAAGAAATCAAAAGAAGCTTGATGCACCTTATAATAAAGTCAAATGCACGTCAGAAGTAGGCATGAGCATGGATTCGGTCTGAACCCAAAAGGAAGCTGTTAGTGTTGGGCAAGTCGGCTGTGGCCGGGGCATTCCTTGCCCTTCACCTGCATATATACAAAGGGTTGGGGATATTCATAAGATCATTGACGTAATATGGCCATTTGGCCATATTGGGTCAATGTCACAGCTTTCTTCTAGATTCAGCCAAACATGGGTTTGGACCAAACCCAAGTTCATCCCTAGTCAGAAGGAGATCAACTACAGGTAAATGCAGCTGATCTGCCCAATTAATTTGTGTTGAGTTTGACTGGCTGATAGAAAAGACCCTCACATTTACAAGTCATCTTAGGACCTTTGACAAAAAAAGGGTATTTTGTTTGCTTCAAAACTGCATCCTTTCTCAAAGAAGTGAATGAGATGTTGTATACAGCTTGATACAGCTTATAATAAGGTTAGGGAGGAGCTTGGGTTTGATCCAAATCCGGAAGGAAGCTTTCAGTGCTGACCTAATCAGATGCGACCGGGGCATTCACTGTCCCACAGCTGCACGTACATAAAGGGCTGGGGATGGTCTTGACATGACTGACCTAATATGGCCACTTGGCCATATTAAGTAGTGTCACAGCTTTCTTCCGGATTCAGCCAAACATGGGTTTGCACCAAACCCAAGCTCATTCCTACTTAGGAGGAGGTCAACTGCAAGTCAATGAACTCTGATTGACTTCAGAAGCATCTCAAACTGATCTCAATTGCAATCAGGATGCACCCAAAAGCACAATATATCTGCTCATTAGCACAAACCCAAAGCCCGTTGACAGGACCTAAGCCAGACCAAAATCCAGAGGTAGCATGAGATTTTATAAAACTCCTCAATATGGAAGCTAATGAGCTAAGGCAAGTTTATTCTTTAGCTGTGTCCCTCACCTTCTCATACGCTGAAGACTTGAACTCTTTCCTAGTGAAACTCTTCCATTAAACAAGTTGCTGAAATGTTTATATAAAGGGGTCATTATTCTTGGGAGATCTTGGGGGGAACACTTTTTTGCATGTGTTTCCCTCAGAAAATAAATGTAATTTTGCAAAATTGAAGCACGTAGGATTGTAATGTTATACAACTCAAGAAATTCTTTGCATTTCTTTAGTAAAACATAACTGTATTTGTTTAGGTAGGTTTACACAAACATCCATAGCTCTGATTTCAGCACTTCATTGCTAAGTATCTCTTGCTGGTTTGATCTGTAGCAGTAGACTGCACTTTGTCTGATACTTCAAGAATATTTAAACCCCAAAATAAAAATGTAATAAAATGTAGCTTAGCCGTCCTTAGATGTGGTGGTTGCATTATTTTATTTATTATTATATTTATTTTAAAGTAGTTGTAAACTCTTACATATACCCAGTGTAGTGACTGGCCTCAGGTGATACACCGAGATGAAACAAATCATCTTACATCAGTTGTACCTGTCTATCTGCGGCCTTCTCTCCAATACATCTGCTCAAAGTGGTGAAATTTTCTCTTTCAATATATTTTTATTTTCATATTAATAAAATACAATACAAACACCTCCCAGGATACACGGGAGGAAAGGAGGAAAACAACATAAAAAAAATTGTGATGTTTCCATCAATGAGGACATATAGGCACATTTCACTGTGACCAACATAAAAAAGGGCACAGCAATAATGTTCTGACAAAGTGGTGAATTTTTAAAGCTTGTCTGAGAGTTCAGACAAACGGGGGGTGGAGAGCTGCAATTACACTCTGTAGAGCTCAGTGAGGAGAGCTCTGAGAGCTGATTGGAGGCAAGGGACACCCCCCTCTATACAGCTCACAGGAACAGAGCTGAGGCTGTCAATCTGCTGGAGGTCCCTCCCCTGTCACCATTTTCTTCTTGGTGTCAGGTAAACTTGTCAGAAGTGATTCATGCATATAGCAAAGGAACGCACCAGCAGACAGAAATTACATTTAATGCTCTTAACTGAAACACACTATAGAGGGATATGCTTTGTTCATATTTCATGTCTGAGGTTTACAACCACTTTAAGGCTTTTCTGCTTTATTTCCAACCGATGATCCTGCCAGTAACACACTTCCTGTTCTAGGGTGACAACACTCGCTCATTATACTGTATCTATGGAGGAGCAATGTTGCCATTATAGGCATCTCTCATGATTTGGACTGCCATCACAATCTCCTCTCTTCATCTCATTACATGGGATATGGGAATTTGTAGCTCACAGACAGCATGCAAGGAAGATACAGTCCTTTGTGGGACACAAAGTTTCCATGCTTTGATAGAGTTCTTAGCCTAGAAAAATAAAATGAATACAGCCACCACATCTAAAGAACGCTAACTTGCAATATATTAAATTTGCGTTGTTGGGTTTAGATATCCTATAAAAATAATTACAAACATACAGTAATAATTGGGTACTTTTGTTTTATCTTTTATGCACTTCTCCGCAACGGCTAAATTTCAACCAGACTACAAATAATAATAATCAAGGATAAAATTCATAACTCAGTTTAATATAACTTGCATTTTTTTTTTTAAATAATTAAGACTGATCATTCTTGGTTATTTAAGAATTAAAAAGCTGCCAATGGTTATTGCAATAAAGTTTATGACAAGATGCATTACGAGTTGTGGTGTTCAGATGAACTTTAAGCCAATGAAGTCACAAGAAATGTCCTGGAGACAAGAAACGGTCTACTACAGTACTATTGATGAACTGATAGGCGTTGGATTCAGATGAAATGTGATGTATGTCAAGCTGGAATATTTTTTTTTCTAGTTTAGGATAGAGTGGAGTTAGGGTTAGAACTCCTGTAGAGTTATAACTGCTAATGAGAGAGACTTCTCCTCACTTCCTGTCCTACTGATGGAATTTTACCAGACCGGGAAGTAAGGGGAACTCTGCAGCTTAAATACGGCAAAAATAAAAATGTTATAATTTATATTTTATTTAAATTCATTTATTTTTTACCAGAGTAGAGAAAGGCTAGTTCCCGTCAGATTTTCAGTTTTGGCAGTGTGCCTAAGAGGCGCTAGGTCTCCTAATTCTAATATCTAGTTCTCATTGATTCTATCTATCTATCTATCTATCTATCTATCTATCTATCTATCCATTCAGTCGTATCCGACCCTTGGCGATTGCATGGACCGTCACTCGTAAGTGGCTTTTTCCATGAATTCTCTTAGCAATTATTTTTACAGGGTAGGTTGCCAGGTCTTTCCCCAACCCCTACCATGCAGGAGATCCCGCATGGCCAGGGATGAAATCTCATTGATTAGGCCTACTCATTTTGGCGTGGACCACAGCACCCACAGGTAAGGGAACTCCAAAGTCCAAATATGTAAGGGCACCACACCAATGGTCACAGAATCCAGAAGATTTTTTAAATAACACTCACCGACCCCTTTATTAGGTACACCTTGCTAGTCCCGGGTTGGACCCCCTTTTGCCTTCGGAACTGCCTTGATTCCTCGTGGCATAGATCCAACAAGGTGTTGGAAACAGATTTTGGTCCATAATAACATGAGTTACTGTTGCCTTTCTATCATCTCAAACCAGTCTGCTCATTCTCCTCTGACATCAACCAGGCATTTTCGTCCACACAACTGCTGCTCACTGAATATTTTCTCTATTTCTGACCATTCTCTGTAAACCCTAGAGATGGTTGTGTGTGGAAATCCCAGTAGATCAACAATTTTTGAAATACTCAGAGCCACTTGGCACCAACAACAATGCCACGTTCAAAGCTACTTAAATCCCCCTTCTTCTCCATTCTGATGCTCGGTTTGAACTTCAGCAAGTTGTCTTCACCACGTCTAGATGCCTAAATGCATTGAGTTGCTGCCATGTGATTGGCTGATTAGCAATTTGTGTTGCCAAACAATTGCACAGGTGTACCTAATAAAGTGGTGGGTGAGTGTAAATAATGAATGGAATGAGAGAGACAATATGTTTTGGGGGTTGCAGGCAGTGTTAATTTTGCCATGAAATTTCGATTTAGTTTCAGTCATAGTCTTTTGACTAAAATGCCATTTTAGTTTTAGTCGTATTTTAGTCATCTGAATTGTTTTAGTCGTATTTTAGTCGACTAAAATCTCCAGCACATTTTAATCGACTAAAATTATTATAGTCCACTAAAAACTAATGGGTTTAGTTAAATTGTAATGCATTATTCAAGATTTTCTTTAGAATTTCCAAACTCATTATATACTCCCGGAGTTAAAGAAAATCTAATAACATGTTATTATTTATAGTATTAAGGTTCGAACAAACTACACAGACATAGATTTAGCTGTTATATAACATCTTTCGAAGTAAAACGTCCCTCCCTTACATTTTCATCCCGTTTTCGTTTGTTGACGAAAATTGGAATTGATTTTCGTCTTACTTTTTATCAATTGATGAAAATTATGAGCAATTTTAATTTAGTTTTCATCACTGAAAACATGCCACTGATAAAAATTATGACAAATGATTTCAACGGCGAAATTAACACTGATTGTAGTGGTTGAAAATTCTGCGTTCTGGACTAGGCTGGAAGAGCAAAGCAATCAATAATTGACTCTGGAACAGGGTCATTCCACAATCATTTTCATCAAATATGTATTCTTTTAATCACCCAGCCTTGTCCAGATCTCAGAATTTTTTAATCCTTGAAGAAGGGGGCCACTAGAAACTTCTGAAACGCGTTGACTCTCACCTTCCATTAATCATTTATAAAAAAACATTCTGAACTTTATGACCATTGGGGTGTTGCCCTCAGGCCCCGCTTCTCAGAGGCATTTGATAGGCAACTCGGAAGCAGAATGTCACCTCCTGAACGCCTGGTACAACTCATGAAATCCCGCAAAAAAGCGCCCCAACAATGTGCATTACATTTCGGTGCAGTCCCATGCGCTTGAATGAATGTTTGGTGGCAGTTATGCCAGCAAATGCAACAGGTTGTATAGTTTTCACCTTGCTGTGGTTGCCACTGGCTATGTTAACTTGCGGCTTGCTGGTCAGGGGTGGTGAAACCACCGCTTAACCCCCTGTTTTTACCGCCCAGGTAAATTAGAGTTTACTGCTTCTTACAGATTTAGATTTTTATTTTTGTCTGTGTGCTTGTTGCAGATTTTCCCTCACTTACTATCTGGTCGAACCTTGTAAGCAGGATAAGAAGTAAGGGGGAACCCAACCAACTCTCCAGCAGTAAACACCTGAAAGGGTTTCTAACTCTTCCACACTCTACTCAAAACCTAAAAAAACCATTTTGGCTGGACAAACACTTTAAGCTATGGTTAGCCAACCTTTGTAGCATAATATAACAGGCAACTGGACTCTGAAGCTGTACAATTCTGCAATATCTATAATATTGTCCAGCCAAATAACATAAATAAATAAATAAATAGAAAATGTAAAAATAAATAAATAATACGTCTGTACAATAAATTATGATCTCCCTAAAGGCAAGGCAGACTAATCTCTGAAAGCGGAATGGCATAGCTAAAGAAATTAAATCATCTGAACATAATAACAGTACATCATCGATAACCATTAACTAAACATGTCCTGAGATGTAATAGAAAAACACACTAGATGTATCACTTCGACAATGGGGTGGGGGTCCTTGTTTTAACAGAATGCTAGAACACACATTTTTTTTTCCCAACACTTGGCCACACAAAAATTTGCCAGTCATTGTAGTGCACCCAGAAAGTGTCACAAAATTGGCGAGCCAATATTATGAAGACGGCGGTTTGACTAAAAAAAATAAAATAAAATAACATAAAATTAAAAAAAAGTCACATGGAATATTTAATACCTTGATGCTTCCATAAATGCAATGTACATTACAGCAACCAGTACAAGATGACCAAAAGAAAGCTAATATTGTTTTGGTCACTTTTGGTTACAAGGCATTTATGATCTCGGCATTTTATTAATAAATATATGTTTCTTAATATTAGATAACACGACTAGTTGTGTATTAATACACAAGTGAACTTAGAAAAGAAAAAAAAAAAAAAAAAGTACTGTCCTCATAGTTACAATGTACAAAAATGTTACAGTTCTTAGATTATATAATAAAAATACAAAAAATTAGTCTTGAGACTTTAATATTTTTTAATTGAATACTAACCATTACAGTGCAAGGTTCATTACAGTATAAGTTGTGTAGTTGTATTACAGTAACACCGTTTAGCTTATGAAGAGGCCGGTCCCTGATGTTGGAAGTTCGCTTTGCACCAGTTGAAGAGGACCCTAGCACAATAATGGTTAAAGTGCACACATACAAACAAACGAGACAGTCCAATTCAAAGAGCATTTAGAGCATTCGCTAGTAGGTCTATGGATGATGTTCAAGATAAAGCAGAATCTTCATGAATATCGACTTGGCCTCATTTGTTTAGTCAGTTGCACTTTAGTAACATTTGTCATATTAAAAAAAAAAAATGCAAAATTACCCAAACACATTTTAAATCAAGCATACAATTTTCAACACTCAAACCAAATAAAAAAAAAAAAATATTCAGAGATAAAAAAGAGTGAAAGCAATATAGAAAATATATATATAAAAAAAGAAACATTATATCTCTGAACAACCCTTATTGCATGCAATGACAGAATCCTGATGGTTAAAATAGCTTAACAGTGTTTCCAAAGGCAACAAAATCAATACTATACCACACAACAGCTGTTATTTTTCAATTGTATGTTTCCAAATTTTTTTTTGGAAATGGCTTAGTAATAGTATAAGCACATTATTTTTTTTAATGCATGATACTCTATATAACTTAAAATATTGTTAATAAAAGTTTCCAAATTATTTCTATATAAAATTATACCAACTGTGAACAAAAATACAGTATATGGAAAAAAGTATGTGGCGTTCAGGTGTCTCCAGTGAAGGGTGTTGAGAATATTACAGCATGCAAAGATAGTTTAGATAATTGTGATCTTCCAACCTTGTGGTAACAGTTTGTTCCAGCACAGGGGCAGACTGACAACTCATGGGGCCCCCGGGCAATAGGGGAGAATGGGGCCCCTGTGTCCTTGCCCAAACTCAAAAAAGCCTATAAAAAAGGTACTAGGGGCATCTCATGGGGCCCCCTACTGACCCCGGGCCGTCGGGCAGTGCCCGAGTTCCCAAATGGTCAGTCCACCCCTGTTCCAGCATGACTGTGGCCTGTTCTGGGACAAGGTCATCCTGCGATCACGGCAAAGATGTCAAACTGCACTCCACACTTTCCATTCATGATGTGCAAACCTAGGGGATCCTTTGCCCAGCAGTCACTTTCTTGTCTCCTCTCAGCCTTGTAACAGAAGGCAGACACCCCCATCCCTACAGTTAGCCATTGCCCCCAGGGCAGCCACACCTCCTGCCCACCCTTTGTCCCCGCACTGACTGTGGGCCTGTGCACAAAGCCAGCTCCATAAAGTCATGGTTTGACCAGTTTAATGTTGAGCAACTTGAGGCCCCTGCACAGAGCCCTGACCTCAAGCCTATTGATCAGCTCCAAAAAAAGGTGGTTTGGCTAGTTTGGTGTGGAGGGACTAAAGTGGTCTTCACAGAGCCCTTACCTCAACCCTACTGACCGGCTCCATAAAGCTGTGGTTTGACTAGCTTGGTGTGGAGGAACTCAAGTGGTCTTCACAGAGCCCTTACCTCAACCCTACTGACCAGCTCCATAAAGATATGGTTTAATTAGTTTGGTATGGAGGAAATTGAGTGGTCTTCACAGGGACCTGATCTCAACCCTACTGAACAACTCCAGTGAAGGGTGCTGATAATATTACACCATACAAAGATAGTTTAGATAACTGTGCTCTTCCAGTCTTGTGGTAACAGTTTGTTCCAGCATGACTGTGGCCCTCTGCATAGAGTCAACTCCATAAAGACATGGTTTGACCAGTTTGGTGTTGAGGAACTTGAGGGCCTTGCATAGAGCCCTGACCTCAAGCCTACTTGATCAGCTCCATAAAGACATGGTTTTAGCAGTTTAGTGTGGAGGAACTAAAGTGGTCTTCACAGAACCTTGACCTCAACCCTACTGACCAGCTTGAATAGTACTTGAATGATCTCTTGCATTACCTCCATGCTAACAGTAATGATACTTCTTTGCAGTAATTGCATTGATCCATATCACTGTATGTGGGTGTAGAAGTGGTCCACAAAGATTATTCCATGATTCAATGACAATGTAAACCTGTACATTATCTCGGTTGAACCCTCCTTTCAAAGATGCTAGTTTGACTGGCTATCATATTGTTCTAATGAATTGCTACATTTTGTAAGTGACTGACAAGGAATGTGTTACTACCATAGAGTCATTCTCTTGTTCTTGATCAGTCACTCACAAAATATTGAGGTTCTTAATTTACTTGCCACTCATTTATTCCAGCTGACTGGAAGACAAAAATTCGGGTAAAGGGCATTTTCAGAAGAAGGGTCGATAGTGGCAGCCTACATAATTTCTTCATTATAAGTCCCCTTAAATCTCAGTACTCTATGTATCATGGGAGGAAGTAATTTGGAAGGCCAGCAATATCTCAACACTATCCCATCACTGGAGCAGATATACTGCATTGAAGTTAGAATGCCAACTACAGCAACATTGTGGAAGCCTGTAAAAAAATAGTAAAAACCTAATACTGAGAAGGTAATTTGATTACAGTTGGTGCAATTATATATAGGAGTTATTTTGATACAATTCATGATACAGTATATGTTCTTTTAATTATTTTTTTTTAAATCTTGGATAAAAGCTACCCTTAAATGGCTAAAACTCTAGCATAGTAACCTCTATGTTCTTTGTCTTCAGTTTTAACTTTGTAAAATGTCCTTTACTGCAGGAACTGGACTCAAGGCTTGGACTGAAACGCCTAAATATTTCTATTCTATAGATGAGAAGCTTGTAAAGAGTGTGCGGTAAGCTGGCATATTTTCAGTCTGGTGGCACATTCACATACCATACATCCAATAAAAAGCCACGCTGGAAAGACAATAATGGTGGGCAAGCCTTTCCGATAAAGGAATGGTTTCTCTATGAACTATATTTCAAGGATGCCTGAGCTAACCTATTACAGCCAGGCTCAGAAATAGCAGTATGTCTGTAGACCTCCCCACTGCCTGGGTGGCTGAGCCTTCTGAGGGGACATAGATTGGCTAGGAACTTTCCCTAGCCAATTGCCATTTTTGACCCCCTCCCATAATAGGCCAGAGTCTGAAGTGCTTCCCCCTTTCTCTCCATATCCACAAACACACAAATTTGGCCAGATTAGGTTTGCATGGTTGGTAGGCACCTTTAGATTATCATATTTAAATATTTAGATAAAGACAATGTTATCAAATTGACAAAAAAAAAACAATGGGTAGAGAAAAAAAAGAAAAATACGCGCCTAGCTCACAAAAAGCTGCACAGCAAATCTTTCACTGTTTTCTTATACTGGATTTGTGGTATTAAGAATGGAAAGTAATTAACTTTTCATTGTATATAGGTGAAAAGGTGGCACTAGCCCTTGTCTGAGAAGGTTCTCATATACCAGGTGCTGGTATAGCTAGTAGCAGTTAGTCAGCTTCAACAAGACTAGTTTTGTAATGAAGTCCCATTATTGTGAGGTCTCTAATAGGAGGACAGTATAGAGAAGGTAGACGTATGCCCCATCCTTGTAAGGTCCCTTGTATGAGGATGAAATGTAAAGGAGAGATGGAACACCCCCATCCTTGTGAAGTCTCTGGTTGGAGTGTGATGTATAGTGGGGAGATGGATGCCCATAAAATTTGTGAAGTCTCCATTAGGAGGGTGGTGTATAGAGTGGAGATGGAAGCTCTCCATCCTATTGAGGTCTCTGGTTGGAGGGTGGTGTACAGAGGGGAGATGAATGCCCCCCATCGTAGTGAGGTTTCTAGTAGGAGAGTAGTGTATAGAGGGGAAATGGAAGCTCTTCATCCTAGTGAGATTTGTGGTAGGAGGGCTGTATATAGAGAGGAGATTGAAGCTCTCCATCCTAGTGAGGTCTGTGGTAGGAGCGTGGGGTATAGAGGGTAGATGGAAGTCCCATCCTTCTGAAGTTTCTGATGATGTTTTGCTACTTCTCCAGGTAGCTTCTTCAGACACTAGTTGGGAAGCTGCTTGGATAAGCAGCAAAACATCTTCAACATTACAGAACCATTCGAGTTGAATGTGTCTATCTTCTACTAGTGACTGACTAGCTAATGGTCATCCAGTGCAAAAATGGATCCCTTTGATCCCATAAACCAAATAAAGATATTTATATCAGTATAAAAAACAAAGAGAAACAAAAAAACTGTAGCCATACCTATGACTGAAAGTCCTTCCAAATACAGTATGTTGAATGCCTCAAACCATATTAATCATTAAGGAAGTCTATCGAGTCAAACACACTGTAAAAGAGTTACACAAAATGAAGCTAGCTTTGCACCATTAAAATGAGAGTTATTAACTGCACTGATTTTCATCTTCTGAAAACTGTTATGGTTGTTTTCCTGGAAGTTTTCGGCACAGAACGTTTTGCCACCAATAAATGATATAGGAGTGGGTTTGACCTGTTGACATGTCTTTGGCACTGATCCTGATGGCATCTACATTTCGGCAAAGCAATAACCATACTAGAAAATCTAAAGCTAATAAATTTACCCCAAAACTTAATCTAACCGCCAATCCTGAACTTCAACCAACCACATCCCTAATATAAATCCTAAACCCTAACTTTAACCCACATCATATAACCCAACCCACCAACTTTAAGTATTATCATAGTGTGGGCAGAATCCCACAGAGGATATTGCTATTGTGCCCAAAAAAGCTATTGCACCATTGAAAACACACCATAATATATCAATTGCAATATGTTGGCTTTGACATAAAATATACCAGGAGAGTATCTTCAGAAAACCTGTGCTAAATGCTTTCACCAAATGACATACATCAATAGAAAATAGAGCTTGTACTTTTCAAACAATACCTATAGTCTGGCAGAACATACTAAATTAAACTTAGACAAAATGCATCCTAACATGCCAGGTTTTATCTTTACTTTTACCATCCCTCTTCACTAAACTACTGGACCCTTCTGAAACACCAATGGGCAAAGTAGGCATATATATATATATATATATTTATACATATATACCACCCCAATCTTTTCCCCTGTGAAAGGGCAAATACAGATACAAGCACTGTGAGTTAAATGTGCTTGGGTTATGCTTATAGTGGACCTTCCACTTGGAAGGTCTGGTTATTCAAGTGACCCCTGCTCCCCATCTCTAAAATGCAGCACCTGTTGAGGTGGGTGGGGATATAGATAATATACTCATCTTTACTCAGCTTCCTCCTATAGTGCCTAGGTGGGGTTTATGCCATTCTCCTTCAAGCCAGCTTATCAGGACCCGGGTCTGAACCTGCGACCTCTGTCATGTCTGGTGATGTCTCTATTTGCTGAGTCACCTGAGAACCTGGACAGCTTCCTATCTGATTGTTTGGACTTTTTTTGCCTTTTTTCTTGCTTTTGGTGAACCTTGAACTCTTTGCTCCTCCCTTGAACTTCCTGATTTAAGCCATGTCTCTGCAATTTCTGTTTGCCAGATTTTTGTGCTCTCTCTAGCCAATATCTCGCTCTTGTCACTCCTCCTGCCATCCATATCTCCACTACCACTTGTAGCCCACCAAGATCTTTGGCTTGTTCCTCGATTATGCTCCTGCTTAATCCCAACCTGTGACCATGTGTTACTGACCTTTAGCTTGTTTACTGAGTATGCTGCTGCTTGATCCCTACCTGCTATATCTGCTACTGGACCCTGGCTTGCTCACCTCCTGGTGGGGCTATCTTGAGGACTGTGACCTGGTAATAACACAAAGGAAAACCCAACTCCATCATCAGGAGCTCTGGTGAACATTGGTTACTACATAGACTCCGGTGAGCCTGTGTCATCTGTCAGGGTAACCTGCTGCTGCACTCATCCAGCTGGTCGGTGGGAGCCTCTCTACTGCTATATCTACTGGTATCCAAGCCTGCCCACAGACCATGACACAGCTCCTGGAGAATGTTGAGTAGCCCAAATCTCACAGATGAAAGTCCTTTGCTGCAGTATCTCCTCACATGATTTGGGCTACTCAGCATTCCCAGGCATCTTGTTGGCAGGGGGATGACACGCTCTACACTACAGAAGTCAAGAATACTTCCTCCACAGATACTTTTATGCTTTAAGGAGGGGTTCTTAGTACCTCAGTGCCTAGGTAAGGATGATGTCATCGTCCTTCCAGCCAGTTCTTGAAGAATGTTGAGTAGCCCATATCTTGCAAGTAGACAGCCCTGCGCTTCTCACAAGAGTTGGGCAACTCAGCATTTCCAGGGACCTTTTTACAGAAGAATGACACTCCTTGAACTACAGAAAAGTGGGAAAGGTTAAGATATTATATAACTATTTTTCACCCCACAGATACTTTTATGCAGCATTTTAGGGAGGGGGCATCTGAGGTGAAATGTCTACTTTAAGTATTTTCTACGTTTCAAAGAGTTGGTGTTTGCCTATGTACTATGCTGTGAATAGGTAAAATAAAAGTATGTTATGGTACTGCCTGTCAAGGTAGCTTAGCTTAAGGTCCCATTCGTAGCCTTTAAATCCAGGAATGCGCACAGAAACGTGTGTTTCTGCATGTGTTCCAGGAAACATGCAAAAAATGGCATCGTACTTGCGGTGCCATTATTTCTTAATGGCATCCAAAAAGCAGGTAGCAGTCATGAGTTTTGTCATGCGACAAAATTCATGAAATACGCACCAAAGCACACATTTCAAAAGACCTGCGAGGCTTACTGCAAAAAAAGGTGCAGCTACTTTGGTGCATTTAATGCGTGCAGAGCGGCCCATTCAAGTGAATAAGCCACCCTATGCTGCAGCGCAACAAACGTGCTTTAAAAAAAGCATCATGCAGGTGTGAATGGGGTCCAACACATTTTGTGACTACAGTTGTACTTTTAAAATTACAGGTGGCACACTTTTGAGGCCTTCTATCCTCTTTTTCGGGCAAGCCCTTACCCTGTGACTGGACAATGAAAGGAGAAGCAGCGCAATGCTCATCTCTCGGTGGCTGTACTCTTTTCTACTATCAGCATGCCCCTCGCTATGCAGCAGACCTAATTGCGTCCTTGTGCCATTTCTCCCTCTCCCAGTCTGAGCTCTAGTGTGCAGAATCTTCAAGGGACAGACACCAAGTCAATTTCAGATACTGCTATATGTACATACAGGCAGTCCCTGGCTTACAAACAGGTAGGAACTGTAAATTTGTTTTTAAGTTTCATTTGTATGTGAGTTGGAACAGGTACATTTTTTAAGTGGAGCTCCAGCCAAAAAATATTTTTAATTTTTGGATAGCATAGGGAAGGGTTAACTCCACATGCAGTGATGTGGGATTGCTGGCAGGTCCGCCAGACAGTAGGAGGCAGCATGGGGTGAGCAGCAAGATAGCTGCCCGGCAGTTTCCAGGACCAGTGCTACTTCACGCTGCCTCCATTCTTAAGTATGAGTTGCATGTAAGTCAGATGTTTGTAACTCGGGGACTGCCTGGGTATGTATAGGAGTTACATGCAAGTCTTCATGATTTGTATTAGATATAGATGGACCGGTTTACTGGGTATTATCCTTTTAAAGCAAATATTATCAGATCAGTAAGGCAATTGGATCTAATAGTTGATTGACTAGTCAGTTGACCATTATGAGAGTCAGAGGAAATCCACTTCACAAAATATACCCAATCACGCTCAAGGAATAGTGAAAAAAAAAACAGTGTTTTTGTGTCAGGGACCACTGCGACGCATGAGTCTGCACATGCGTAGGTGTCCGACAAGACTTGCAGGCAGGCGGGCACTAGGACCCAGGCGCGCCTGTCACCTATGACGGCGCTGGGCAGGCACTAGGACCCAGGCGCGCCTGTCAGCACTGGGTGGGCTACTTAAACCAGCTCTGCACAGACACAGGTGGCCTGATGGTCTTCTCCCTGTTCCTGTGTTCCTGCTCTTCCTGTATGCTGATTGCCTTGTTGCTGACCATGCCTGGACCTGATACCGCTGTCTTCTCCTGCCCTGACCTTTGGCTCGCCCTGACCATCCTCTGCCTGCTCCTTTTGTCTGACCTGCTGTTACCGAACCCGGCTTGTGACCCAATTACTCTTTGTCTACCGATCTGTACCGTCTGCCTCGTTGTTACCTACCCGGCTTGCCTGACCACGTCACACCTCTTCACATCTGGCTCCTACCCGCTAAACACCATTGGCGGTTGCCTTTACCACGGTTGGTGTCACTCAGGGGTCGCGACCTGGTCCTGGTCTGCTTCAAGTCCATCCCCACCATCAGGGGCTCTGGTGAACCAGCAGACCTGGGCTTAGACTCCGCGCCCTGGGGGACTCCGGCCAGTGGGCCACTAGAGGTCGCCATCAGTGTTTGTGACATTTTGCTTGCATGTGATTGGATGATGGAAGTCAGCAGAGCATCATCTCATTCATTAAGCTAAGCGAAAGTTCCCTTGCAAAGTAAACAGCCTATTTGCCTTCAGTAAATCACCCTGGTTAAGATAATACAAGAAATGCACCACTTCGGACCATATCTTTTTATCATGTATTATAGTGCTGTCCTGTATTATCAATCTCTATGCCTATACTATATATGTCATAAGAAAAAAAAGTACTTTCCGTGGTTTGTTTTCAGCTTTTTTTGTATTATATAGTGCATTGCTGCAGTAAAAAGATTGGAGGCGTGAGGCCTGTACGGGGCATCGTACGTTTTAAAAAATACAATATTGTGCTAAATAAAAAGGAAGCACAAGACAAAAAAAATTATTAAAACTAAGACATGAATAAACAAAACAAAAAAACATTATTTATCTATTAAGTTAACCCACCTAGAATTGTTCAAGGAACTTTGGTTCCTCAGATGGCTGTAGAACTCGGCCCTTTCAGACACAATCCAATCATTGGTAGAGGTCTTTTACAGAGGCTTTGGTAACAACCATGCATGTTTGGGTCAGCCAGGCAAGCATGCTTATTATTATAAAAGGAAACTATAATGGTTTTGGATCAGTTATGTTTTATTTCTTTTTTTCAGTTTAAGTTTATTTAAGCTTTTTAAACTGTTCATTTATGTTATTTTTATATACATTCAGTCTTTATCATACTACAGAAAGAAATGACAAATCATTTATAACACAGGATTCTTTAAGCACTATGGAATAGCTAAGGAGACAGTGCAGTAAATAAAGATTGCTTTGCAGCTCCCTTTGTTTAATTAAAATCACCTACTGAACTGTGATGGCTCATTGAGCTGAGCAGACAAACAGCTTCTTCACCATAGCTGAAAACAGAAATAGTTAAATAGGTGAAAAAAGGGCTAGAGCTCCATCTGCTGGGCAGATAGAAGACTGCATAATATTAATATGCAGTATTTTATATTTTGTTTAGTTGACCAAAACCTATTTCTTACATTTTACTTTTTAATTTTATTTTTGCATAATATTAATATGCAATATTCTGTTTAGTCGACTAAAACATATTTTTTGTAGTCCTGACCATAATGAATTAAATATATATATATACTGTGTGTATATGTATATATATATAATATCTTAAAAGGCAAAGCAACAGCAAATAGACAAGGCCTTCTAACCTTAATATTACCCTTAAGCCCACCAACTGTCACTAATAATCTTTCAGGTTTCTAAAAGAAGTAGTAGTAGACTATTGTACACTGATTTACCCAGAAGCTTTGGAGTTTAAGGGACAACCTTTTTCAGCCTGAAGAAGGGATCTAGTTATTATGAGAGCTTGATTATTTAATGATCTAAGTCATCCAATAAGGAGTTTCACTTAAAGCGGTTCTTCACCCTCCAAAACTACACCTGTCCTCCTATCTTTTGCATGATTAGAGCTGTTTTTTTTTTTTTTTTGCTTTATTTACCTTTTTTTTTACATAAATTGTTGGGTCCCAACCCCCTAGCACAGTGGTTCTCAACCTTCCTAATGCCGCGACCCCTTAATACAGTTCCTCATGTTGTGGTGACCCCCAACCATAAAATTATTTACTCTTTACACATTGGAAATGTGTTGTTCGATGGTCTTAGGTGACCCCTGTGAAAGGGTCGTTCGACCCCCAAAGGGGTTGCGACCCACAGGTTGAGAACCACTGCCCTAGCATATCATACGCCTGGGCGAATGACGTACACTGTCCTCCTATTTCCTCCTCGGATATGCATGTCACATATCCCAGGAGCCATAGCCTTTCATTGAGGAAATGAGGAGGGGGCTAGGCCTAGTGTTGTGTCAACCTGGAACAGCCAGCTGCCTATCGATGATGCCACAATAAAAAATGGCAGCGTGGGACCAAGTGGAAGAGAACAGGCTCTCAACTAGACAACGTTGGATCCGCTGGGTGGGTATCTAAACGTAACAGAATTCATCACTAGTTAAGCAGGGGTTAAAAAAAAACAGGGGAGGTGGGTGAAAATCCTCTTTAAGCTCCAAACTGTTCTTAGTTACATAGTTAGTCTGGCTGAAAAAAGACAAAAGTCCATCCAGTTCAACCATAGGAACATGGCCCAGGTTGAAATACTCACCTTCAGTCTGATGCTGCCCCCCCAGTGCTTCTTTGCCACAAGATGCAGTGGTGTGTTTAGGTTTTGTGCTGCCCTAGGCAACACAAAATTCGTCTGCCGCCGCCGACCAACACCCTACCCCCTCGTGTGGAGAGAGTCTGACATTGACCAGCAACACCCTACCCCCTCGTGTGGAGAGAGTCTGACATTGACCAGCAACACCCTACCCCCTCGTGTGGAGAGAGTCTGACATTGACCAGCAACACCCTACCCCCTCGTGTGGAGAGAGTCTGACATTGACCAGCAACACCCTACCCCCTCGTGTGGAGAGAGTCTGACATTGACCAGCAACACCCTACCCCCTCGTGTGGAGAGAGTCTGACATTGACCAGCAACACCCTACCCCCTCGTGTGGAGAGAGTCTGACATTGACCAGCAACACCCTACCCCCTCGTGTGGAGAGAGTCTGACATTGACTAGCAACACCCTACCCCCTCGTGTGGAGAGAGTCTGACATTGACCAGCAACACCCTTGCCCCCCACATGGGAGAGCTTTCCACTACCCCCCTAGCAATAGAGAGAAAAAGACACTCAACTTCACAGCTCTGGACATCCCCGGGAAACGAGAGTCAGGCTCTACATACACCATCAAGCAGCCCGCAGCCTCTCTCAGATCCCACCTGGTTCCCATGGTGTGCGTGTCCCTTCTTCCATCCCTTCTTCTGGGGGGAGGTGCTGCCCCCCTGAAAAATGCCGCCCTAGGCAAGTGCCTTGTTTGGCTTGTGGTAAATACACCCCTGACAAGATGTACTCACTTTTCCAGTTTAAACGACTGTGATTGCAGGGCATAATGGCCCCTCCCCCTAAAACATCATCATCGCAGTGTAATGATGCAGAGAGACTAACATGCCCGCCTCCAAAATAGACCAAAAATAAAGGCTGACTTGAGCGAGTTACATAACCAGACTAAACACTTGTGCAAAAGGTAAGTATATAAAAAAAAAATTAATGCTTCCAGTTGGGGGAGGGGCAGGAGCTGAGCTTCAATATACTTGCTTAATTCCATCATGTCTAATGCTCGCTAATTTTCTTTAACCGGTATTTATAATATTTCATGTTAACAGGATAAATAAATTTAATGTTCTATAATTAAAAATGTACATATAGGGACAATCGAACATCACGCTACAGAACTGGAAAAAGACTAATACAAAACAACTACTGGAATTCAATATACCCCCAAAATTTACACATTTCATACTCTCAGAAGCGACTTTTTTAATGCATACTTTTTAATCAGGCTAAAAAAAAGTTAAGTATTGTTTTTTTTGCCTAGCAAGAAAATATTCTCCGAGTAGGTGGTTTAGTTGTGCTATTGCAGAACCAGCTGTGCTTATTGCTTTTGATATGTTTTGTGATTTTTGCTTTTAAAATAAATATATTATTTTTCTTTTTATACATTCTTCACAAGACGCAGTAAGTCACTATGAACCTTACTAATTAAAAACACAGTCTTTAAATGTACTTCTCCTCGGATCGGGAGAAATAGCTTAAAAAATGTTTCGGGTTTTTTTCCCTAAAAAATAAAATACATAAATAAATGCTTATTTTATGTATTAGCATTAACATTGTGCCATAAATTAATTGTGCTTTTTTTTTTTTTTTTGCAAAACAAATATCAGTACCATTTAATATTTCTGAGGTCACCAAGTGAGAAAACTGCAATAAACAACACTACAAACTGTATGCCAGTGAAATAACAGCTAAAAAAAAGTGTGCACTGCTTTTAAATTTCATCAGTAAATACAGCGCAGTAAAAAAGAGATACAAGGAAAAACAATTTATTACACTAATATTTTTTTTAAACCACCTCTGGTTCACTGAAAAATTATTTTATCTTGTAGATAATACACGCAAATTGTTATTCATTTTTCTGACGATCACCTGCTTAATTATTTATTTACATGTGAACTTCAAATGACGATTGAAAATTTCACGTCTACTCGTGAACACGTTCACAGTCCACAACAATCTGTTTTATACTTCTATAAAATATTTCCTTTTTAAAACCAACACTAATTTGTTTCAACAACTACTAGCAAAAGTGTTTCTATTTGTTGAACCGTAAAGCTATTCAAAACAAAATCTATAAAAAAAAAAAAAAAAAAAGGTAAAAATCTGTTTTAAAAAAACAACAACTTTATTTTTATACATTCTACATTTTAATAATTTAACAAACAGATGCATTTTAGCTAGTAGATCCATATTTTACAAATTCACAAGCTGTGCTAAAATTCCTGTATGAACACCCTAAATATGTTTAAAATATGACACATTCAGCTGCTTTTAGGTGGTCACTGAAAGTTTATTTTTTCACTTTTGGGAAGGTGATCCTGCCTTATTTCAACCATCCAAGCATATGCAGAGGAATTTAAAAAAATAGCAACTTCTTCTGCTCAGGATTATTTCTCATGTGACAAATATTGTATTGCGGCAGGTTTTTACCAAGTACATGTGTCCATAGTATATATACACTAATTAAAAATCTAAGCTGTAAATTTTGAATAAATATTTATTTTCTAGTCTTGGATTTAGTCGGGAGGGTTTAGAACTCTTATTTGATTTTTACTACTTTTCAGGGCTCGGTCAGATCTGCTGTGGTGCATTGAATGCAACACGACAGACCTAAAAATCATAACCGCAGCATGATTGGTAATGCAGCTCACCACAACGCATGCTACTAATGAAAACAAATTGCAAACAATTGAAGGGACAAAAATTGGGTAAATGTGTTTACTTTTAATTGCAGTTGACGGAGATGGGTGATAATGGCCATGCCTCCCCCTCCTTCCCATTTCTCTTTGTTGTTTTTTTTCGCAGTCCCAATCTGCAGGAGTGGGTTAGCCCAGGAACCACGTTGGGGGTAGAGCATTGCTCACATGCCATAACTAATTAACAACCCATTAAATGTTAAGAGCGTGCAAACCTCTGCAGATGCAGGCACTATGGAGTAAATTCTCAAACTTTCAAGCAAAAAATATTTTCAGTTTAATTTCAGCAGTTCAGCCCCCCTCCTCAGTACATTTTCAGCCTGGCAACCTTCTGTTTTCTAATGTAATCACAGGCAGAGGTCAGAGCACAGTGGCCTGAATTATTTTTCTGTGGATGAATTGCTCCACAGTGTGTGCAGCTACAGAGATCAGTGTGGGATTGTTTTAAAGCTTATTTATAGTGAAGAATCAAGGAGTTGCATGGGTGCACAGGTAAGCGGAGTTATATGAGGTCGATGGGGAGCGTGCCCTTTTCATAGACACTGTTATTCAGTTCTGTATGTATCCTAAGTGAGAGCATTTCTTCAAGCAGAATATCATCCTAGAATGATAGCATGCTTTACCCGTTAAATCTGAGACAAAACAAACCTTCCTAAAACTTCTCTAAACAGTTAAAATAAGTAGCAGCTTGATTACCTCAAATAAAAAGTTTTCTGAAACCTACTTTATTTATATTTCACTTATGTGATATTGTTTTTGCTTTGAGTATTTATTGCAAACATGAAGTGTGTATGCATTTACTGTTTACTGCATGTGCACATTTCTGTTAGAGGTAGATAATGACCAGTAAGGGGCATGAAGTATAATTTTGCAAATTTGGCTTAATGTAAATATTTTAATATGTTTCTTTGTCCTTTGCTTAAGATTTCATTTTTGGCCATGCTACTGTGCTGAAATAAGAGCAATGTAAACTCTACAACTAGGACACCTACCAAGCCACCTTCTTCTATACCGTGCCCTGACTCTACAGAACTCAGGGGTGTAACTAACCCTGATTTTCCCATCTCACTTCATGGGATGGGAAAATGTTCTGTAGAGTCAGGGCATGTTATAGGAGAAGGTGGCTTGGTAGGTGGCCTAGTTGTAGAGTTTCCTTTTCCCATCTCATGAAGTTACTTTTGTCACCAGGCATGACAACCACTAATAAAGACCACTGGGCATAATCTTTAAGGTGTAACAGGTCTAATGAGATCACCAGACCAAAGAGTCATTAAAAGATAAGTTCACCTTTTAACAAAAAATAATAAATGCACATTTTTTTGCAGGTTTTTTTGTTTTATGAGCCTGAAAAGCATTGCACCAGTGATCAGCAGATCACTTGCGCCATGCATGTCTCCTGAAAGCTGTCAGTGTAATCTGTCTTCTCTTACAAGCAGGCAGTTGTACACAAACAGGAAAATCAATGAACTATCACAGCGCTCAACAGTGCCATAGTAGTTCTTTGAGACTTACAAGCCGTCAGCCACAAGGACTGTTGGGAGTTGTGGTTTCCCATTCACAGAACTCTGTGAATGAATGACGTGACTGGGTGGGTGGAAGAAGATCTTCCGCTAGCTGTCACAATGGGTGATCGGGGGATTCAGGGTTGGTCCTACAGTAACATGTTACACCCTGAATATGGGTGTAACATCTTAACATTCAAACTTATCCTTTAAACTAATGTTTCTCTTACATTCACTGAAGGACACGGCTTGGCAGGAATCTTGACTGTTGGGTTTTAGCGTCATGGTCAAGATTCTTGCCATGTTGTGTCCTTCTATGATCTTAGAGAAAGGAATTTTATGGTGAGCAGAAAAAAATCCAGTTTTCTCTTAGGTTCTTTGAGGGACACATCTGGGCAAGAATCTTGACCGGAGGGTTGTAGAACCATGGTCAAGATTCTTCTCTTAGAGAATGGGATTTTGTGGTGAGTAGAAAAAAAATCCAGTTTTTTCTCACATTCATTGAAGGACACAACCCTGCAAGAATCTTGACTGTAGAGTTTTAGAGCCATAGTCAAGATTCTTGCAGGGCTGTGTCCTTCAATGAACTTAGAAAATGGAAATTTGTGGCGAGTAGAAAATAATTCCATTTTCTCCTATGTTCATTGAAGGACACAGCCTGGCAACAATCTTGACTGTGGCGCTAAAACCCTACCATTGAGATTCTAGCTGAGCCATGCCCTTCAATGAACTCAGAGGAAGGGATTTTATGGTAAGTAGAAAAAAAATCCTATTTTTATTCTGCCTACCTCTCTCATCAATCAACCCCAACTGAGCCTTTTTTTTTACAGGCTGAAGAGAGGGAGTGGAATGGCGCCACCAAATCTTCTTCTTGTTTCATGTTTCCTTGTTATGAGTCAACACTAATATTCAAAGATTTTGGACACTTAGATCTTTGATCTGGCACTCTCATTAGACTTTTTCACCTGACTCGTAAACTTTGGGCCCCCAAGATAAGGGATACCCTGTTTTTGTATAAAGTGGCCTCGTCCAAGCTACTGTACTCTATATTAACTCAGTTGACTTTTACTAAGTCTTTAAAGTGACTGTCATTACCATATAAGCAAGTGAATACTCATCATATCATGCTGCCCTGCCACCTGAGCACCACTCTATTCATTAGAAATCCCTGGATAAAGTCTGTTGGGAAACTGACTCTTCCAGGAGTATCAATATCTCTTGGTCCCCCCACTGTGCTCCGTGGTTCTTCTGTCCACTCTCTACAGGACACAACAGATATTTAGAGGTTGACAGGAGCAAACGGAGATGAGGGTAGTGAGAATGGTAAGTATTCGCTTATTGTACAGTTCTGCGTGTTTGGAATAATGCATGGAAATGACACCTTCACTTTAAAGAGAAGAGAACCTGTCACTTTGCTTATTAAGGTAAACTGCCAAGCAAAAAAAGTCTCATACTAGCCTACCCCTGACCACCTTGATGAGGAGGATTTTATTGTCAACACTGTTAAAGCTCAGGCTTCAGTTATGCAGTATAGTTTGGTCAAGGATGTGCCCCCAGCCTTCTGACTGGATAATGGAAACAACACACAAATTAGGTCATCCCTGGGCTCTATTGTCCTGTAAATTTAAAAGTGTTTGAGTGATTGCACTGTCTAAGAGTGCTGAACATTCCTCTTCCAGTATGGTGTTTTGCTTGTAGTATTTTCATATCTGCCTGGAGTTACGTTTTAAAGCAAACCTGTATTGAAGAAGCATGGAGGCTGCCATAGCTGTCCTCTTCTTCTAAAATACTAGTCATCTGGCTATCATTCTGATCCAGTGGCTTCAGAGCCTTCTGTGTTATTCACCTGGAACATATACTGTATGCAGGAGTCCTGAAATCACCTTTTTACTAACACAATTTTGAAGCCAGATGCAGCCAGCTACCATTTCTACAAGGAGGATAGCAATGGTCACCACTGTAGTTCTATCAGCACATATTTCTTTAACAATGGCGATAGACATCACAGAGATCATAGGACATGCAGGCAAGGTGAGGATGTCTGATGATGTCTTTATGTCTATTTTCAGATGGCTTTGGTCACTTGAGTCTTCTACTGTGTGTTCATCTCATCTCTATGGCCACCATTAGCGATGCCAATAGAATTCTGATTGTTAGCATTTATAGACATCCTCTGCTGATACCTTTAAGTACTCTGTGTAGTCGTATGTTCAACATGTGCTATCCTAATGGTCAACCATCGTAAGACAAAAGTAGATTGCAACAAGATATTTAATAATCCTAAAATAAACCTATATTTGGGTAGAACATTTTAAGTGAAGTTAGCAATGGATAATAGCAGCAAGATAAAGGGCCTGTTCATACTGGTTGTGACATAATACCCCCCCTGGAATCACTGTGGTGGCCCCCAGAAGCACCAAGGCCTTCAAGGTGGGACTTTTGTTTGATCATGGCCACAGGGAGGAAGCAGATCCCATACTGGGCCTGGAATCACAGGCCAGTGGTCTCATTGAGGACACCTTAAGCAGTACCATTTTAAATAGATTGGACTTGTGTAGATGATTATTATCCATGGTTAACTTTGTCTTGAACAAAGATACACTAGTACATTTGCACTAGCTACTTTGGACAAGTGTATAATGAGTCCATCTTCCTTTGTCTGTGTGTATACGCTCAATCCATATTTTCCTATTTTCATCCCATCAATAGCTGAAGCAAAATATCTGAATTAAGCCAAATTCATATCAAACTGCCCTTTCTTGATAAGGTAGAATATTTACAATGGTTTCTGAAATGTATTTTGTTAAAAGTCTACATACCAACAAAAATAATTCCATCTCCGTGAAGAAATATATAGCTATTTTCTCTGAGCAAGCAGCAGTAATATGAGTAGGACCATAAAAAAGTGTGTTACATAATAGATTTTATGTTCAACACCTACTGAGGGTTTGTGGGAGGTCTTGTTTGAGATATTGCATAGATGTGATTGTGGCTTTTCACTGAAGTGAGAAAGTGCTTTGACAGATAAAATTACTCTACTGTGGAGGCAGCTATTTTGTGACTGATCCAAAACTGTAAAGAAAGCAGCTTATGAATAGAAAGCAAGGATACCATCAAAAGGGCAGTATATCCATTCACTAGAGGCAAGTAGAATTATGGAGAAGTCAGTCAATCCATCCACTTTCTAGAATCCAATTATGTCAATAAGAATGGAACCAACAGTATCCAATCGCTAGATTACTTACTAGGTTTAAAGGCTATCCAATCCCAAGAGAGCAAAAACGTTACTAAAAAATACAACCTACTGGATGACTAGGAAACAGTGACATCAAAAAACTATTCATCCAGAGACCGTAGACAATGCAGCCTATTCAATGACAAGAAATACCAATGGTAAAATAGCCAAGCACATCACAGGAGACCAGTGATATCACTGATAAAGAAGACTTTCCATTCACCAAGGACTAGCAGTATCACTGAGAATGCAGCCTATGCATTCAGTACAGACCAGTGACATCATTGGGAAAAGCAGCCTACACCCAATTACATCAATAAATTCTGCCATATATGGAAAAGCCTTACCCAACTTCAACATGACCTTGTGCTGCAGTACTATCATTGACTTGGCCAGTGCACACGTATGACCAAGTATGCACAACCCAGTCACCTGTCTGGCTTCCAGAACTTTCAGGAGAATCAAAATACAGAACAATCTGGTCATCATATGGTTGATTATATGAATATATATATATATATATATATATATATATATATGGCAAGTGGGAAGGAGAACCGGCAAATTAACACAATTGTTCATTTTTGATAATTTGGGTCCAAAATGTTCTTTTTTTCAGTATATGCTTAAGAATGCAGACTATCCAATTGCACGAAACATAAATAAGAATTTACAGGAAACTCACAAAATGCAAATATTCAACAGAATACAACATATTGATGTAATAAATATACTTTATCTGAAAAACCATTATGTAGTTTATGTATTTTTTCAGATATCAAGAACAGTATTCATAGACATAAAATGTGTATGAAGTACAGTAGCTTTATTTAACCTACCTACTGTAAATTATGCACCAGACAAAATATTTTTTAGGGCCCCAAATGCCATTGATCTGAGACACCAAAATGACTCTGTTATGAATCCTTAGTGTCAAGGGTTCCTAACATTTTTTATAATTACTGACCGCCAATAGATTGCCTAATCTATCATCTGTCCACCAACAGCATTACTGGGTTTTAGGACTATCTTGTTGTTATCTGACACAGCAAATTGATGTCTCCATTTTTATTTCCATACCGGATATCGTATGTACTCTCCAGCGCCTCAGGATATGCACAGCCAAAAGGGAAGCCAAGGGTACCAGGACAGCGACAACCAAATGTTCCAGGGGTGCAGCCCTCCTCAGACGGGGAAATCAGCCACTGGATAGAGAGAAAACAGGTGGCGCACACACCTAGTGCATTATCCAAGGTTTATTGTAGGAATGAAATAATAAAAACATACTCACAGACGAAGCATGTATCTAAAAAGCATAGAAAAATGACAATGGCCACAACGGCGGGCAAGGTGTTCTCACTGTCAGTGCGGTCAAATGGCTGACGCGTTTCAGGGATGAATCCCTTTCCTCAGAGCTGATGACCAACCTCTGATGCTGATGTATGATGTATGGAAAAAAAGAGCCTCGCTGTGCTCTTTCTGTGAGTATGTTTTTTATTATTTCATTCCTACAATAAACCTTGGATAATGCACTAGGTGTGTGTGCCACCTGTTTTCTCTCCATTTTTATTTCCATGTTCAATAATGCAAAAAATACTATTTCAAATCTTTTTTAAAAGTATTTAGAAATACGGTCGCATGACCCCATCATTTGGTTCCCATTAACCCCTGATTAAAACCCCCTGCATTGTGTAGTTGCCATGCTCTTGCTTACTACTTAATACTTGGCTATCTTAGCAGACAAAAGGTTTGATTTTCCAACACAATGGATATACACTGACACAAAAATAAAAAATAAAAATTTCCAAAAATGAGTTGATATGAATCATCAAATCCTATATTAGGAACATATGTGACAAAGTAATGCTTTGTAGAGAACACCATCAAGTTTCAAATCCAACAGCACTGCCTGACTTATTGAAGGTCTGTAAAAAATGAACAGCCAATCAATAGGCCTCAGCCCATTGGTAATCAATGGGCCTCAGTCCATTGGTAATCAATGGGCCTCAGCCCATTGGCTGTTCAGGTAATGTGGTACCAGAACAGCCAATCAATGAGCCTTAGCATTATTCCCTGGGGGGAATGCCTGGCCAATAGTAAATACCAGCTTTCAGAAGGTCAGGATTTTCACATGTGCTATAGGTCTACTTTAAATCTACAGCACTTTGCTTGCTTTGTTATCAGTAAAACGTTACTGTGTATCAGACCTTAACTGCTATGACACAAGTACTACATAAAACAGACTTTACACAGACAGGAGTACATCCAACCAACGCCGGAGATTGTGGGGCTCGAAAAACAATTGACCAACGAGAAAGAAACGAGTGATTAACAGTCTAGCGATTTTAAAAAAGTGAAGCATATATCTTCACAGTGTACATTCACCGATTCTTCTGTAAGGTAAGTCTACACAACCAACTTACATTTTTTTAATGTGCGCTCTATCCTTTATCCTTTTGATTCAGATTATTTATTTGTTGGCATTTTCAAAAGGAATCATTTCTTGCAAAGTTGGCAAAAAATATCTGCCCATTAAGCAAATCTGCAAAAGTCTGTAGGGAGAACTTGAAAGCAGCAATCAAACTATTGTATACATCAAACCAGTCCAAATGGCAGTTCGTAAACAAACTGGGAACTTTCACAATATTTTTCATGGTCCCCAACTTTCAGCAAAAGTTCAGACGCAGCATATCTAGAACTTCAGGCAGAGACCATTCTGAATTTACTTAGGGTACTGCTTCTGAAACTCATTATGAAAAAAAGAATTTCAAGTAGACCAAAACCGCAAAAAATAAGAATTTTCAAAGATGCTCCCTCATAATAGAGTTCAATAGCACAGTCCTATCAACAACAAGGTAACAAACATTTCTCCTCAAAGAAAAAAAGAGAAATATAACAAACTTACACATGGATTTGTTCCTGCCAATGCAATCGATTTTAATATGAGGTCATCAAACCATTACAGAAGTTAAATATGCATAAGAAATGAAGCAAACCTGTGGGCTTTCAAAAGTTGGTAGACCAGGATTTACACCCTGTAGTAATCACCACCAGGAGTCAGACTGCTAGCTGCAACCTGGAGACTCTAAAGGAATTTGTAACTTAGGTTCAGACTCTTGGAGGAGGTGCTATAGAATGCAACTGTTGGTTTTACTTTAAGTCCACAAACTTGTGGTGGATATTTCTTAAATCTTCACTTACTATTAAGTGCAGGCAACGCCAGTTGCTTGCTTTCTGGATTTGCATCAGTTGCAACCAGCACCCTTGAGGTAAGCTCTGATTTTGCCCCTATCCACTTTACAGTTGGTCAGAGGGGCAACTCATTAAAGTGAAGGACCAATGGCGGGAGGGTGCTTGACTAGAACCAGTGGCCACAATTCTAGTTGATATTTGCACCATTTGAAATCCATGGTGCAAAAACCAACCAGCACGCTCACTGTAAGCTCTGATGCTGCCTCCTCCCCACATGTATCTTACTGTTGGTTAGTGGAGCAGTTCACTAAAGTGATGGACCAATGCTACAATGCATATGGCAGGAGGGTGCTTGACTAGAACCAGTGGCCAGAATACTGGCTGAGATTTGCACTGGTTGAAACCCATTGTGCGAACACCAACCAGCACCCTGGATGGAAGCTCTGATGCTGCCCCCCCATGCACCTTACTGTTGGTTACTGGAGCAGCTCATCAAAGGTATTGACCAATACTACATGCATATGGCATGAGAGTGCTAGAGTAGAGCTGGTGACTAGAAATCTGGTTAGTATTTGCACTCGCAGGGGAGCTATAAGAAGATTAAATCTAGCGTCCAGCCAACTGGGTGTGCCTGCTATTAGTAGCAAGTAGGGATCTAAATGCCCCACAGGTATACTTTAAGTATCACAGTGTAAAATATAAGCTTTTGTGGCTTAGGTTGTGTTTTGTCATTTTGTTTTACACTTAGAACTGTTTTAGGTAAACAATATGTGCTAGTATAATTCAAGAAATATTCTTTCTTCTGGCTGATCAAACAGAAAGGTCTATTGTTCCTGCTTCGAGCGTATTGATAGATTAGTCAATACCCCCAAAAGAAGAAAGATAGTGTTCGGAAAGGCTTCAGTCTGTGTTAACCAGTTAAATGTGAAAATCCTGTATGCCCTTTCTAAATGAAGCCTTCTTCTTGCCAATCACCATCCAAATTTGTCTAAAGGGGCTGCTCAGCAATATCCACATGCCTTACAAATAGATTAAATAAAATTGCCTCTTCTATGTCCCTGATAAACTATGGAAGGTTCTAAGTTGCTCTCAGCAAAAACAATGTTTCAACTAGCCTTTAATGAACAAACAATAAGAATTCCAAAGATTTTGATTTAGGTTTATGGGTTGAGCCAATCTGCCTGGTATCGGTTCATGAACAGGTTTGCAAGTCTTGCTTAAAGTTTGTGCTGATGGGTGAACCCCGTTGAAGTCTGTGGGGAGCAAATCTTGTGATTCAATTCTGGACATTTGTAGAACTAATAGAAAAAGGGGGGCTGGGTTATCCATCCATTCAAATAATTGGCTCTTGTTAATCAGCTGACATGGGAAAATGCTACGCAGTGCATTATAGGCTGTTCCTAATTTCCGGCAGCGAACCTGCGAACATTTCAGCTGAAAGTTTGGGATTTATGAACTTCATGAAAATAATTATTAAAAATAAATAAATCCAAAACCAGATGTAAGTAGTTGGGATAATGTTTCGGTCTGAGGAGCTATTATGCAGGATAAATTAGGTTCAATGCCGAGGTTACACATGGCAAATTAGACCATTATTTTTTCGAAAACCGCATCCACTAAAAGAGTGGTTTATTGTAAAGTGGCTTTTTCCATTCCAGTCAGTTGACAGATGGCTATAGCAAATCACCTCCAAAGTCCAACCTCCAGGAAAGTATCATTTCCTATACATTAAAATAATCACTTGCTTGGAAATTGCTTGGCTGGGTTCTATCAATGACAACCGGAAATGACCTCTGAAGTCTTCCAAATTCAAAATAGAGTTTTTGGGGTTAATTTACTAAAGGCAAATAGGCTGTTCCCTTTGCAAGATAATTTTTACTTTGTAGGGTGAATTTTCCCTAAGCTGTGAATATAGTGGAAATTCACTTTGCAAAGAATACCAATTGCGTGGAAAATAAAGAAAACAGTATTTTTGCTTGCACATGATTGGATGATGGCAGTTAGCAGATTTTCACCCCATTCACTAAGCTATGTGAAAATTCCCTTTCAAAGAGAACAGCCTATTTGATTTTGATAAATCAACCCCAATATGTCTAATCAGGCTGGATAAGAAGGGTAAAGTAGAACCCCAGATACAGTATACAGCT
The DNA here is from genome assembly GCF_062004578.1 of Staurois parvus. Classification (NCBI taxonomy): domain Eukaryota; kingdom Metazoa; phylum Chordata; class Amphibia; order Anura; family Ranidae; genus Staurois; species Staurois parvus. Next base: position 2,120,287 of record NW_028318249.1, on the reverse strand, counting down.
AGACAGTTATACTGTTTAAAACAAATTGCACATTGCAAATGCAGAATAGATCCAGAAATAAATCTAGCACAGCAATGGTAAAAAAAAATATAAGACTGATTCATACTTCTAGAGCAGGGGTCTCCAAATTATGGCCTGTGGGCCACACCTGGCCCTCTACAAGAATTTATATGGTGCAAAATAGAGTAAGTGGTGTATCCTCACTGAGCACAGATTAACGGTCAGCAGAGGTTGCCTATGATCTCTGTTTCAACACCCAAATCTGCACCCTTACTCTGGGGGATTCTTATGGAAATACTGATAGGAACCCTGGTGTTAAAGGGTACTATAATGGGGACTTTGATGTAGGGAGGGACTCTAATGGGGACTTGGATGTAAGGGAGGACTCTGGTGGGCCTTTGAATGTAAAGGGGGATTCAGATGAGGACCCAGATGTAATGGAGACCCTGATGTATGGCTAGACTCTGATGGGGATTTTGTTTTAAAGAGGAACTCTGATGGGGACCGTGATATAAAATGGAATCTGATGGGATTTTTTTTTTGGCCTGTGAATATTTATAAAATATACAATGGGGCCCTCATACTGCAAAGTTTGGAGACCCCTATTCTAGGGTATGAAGAGTAGCATCTAAGTCTTTAAAATATACAACATTTTAAATGATAATATTGGGATAGCTTTATGATTCACTCCAGTTTGCCCAAAGCTACTTTGACCTGGTCAACCAACCCCATGTTTAAATCAATCATTGTGTTTCTTTTCCTTGTAACTTCTGAGGGGTGGCAAACTGCATCTGTTCTGCCAAAACGGGGACAGCCAAGAAAGGAGAATTAAGGTTTTTTATTACCAGACTACAGCCATGGACATGGATGGAGGTTAGAGAGTATTTTCTAGGATTGATAAGAAGAGCAGGAAGGGACCCAACTGGAGTTCTGACCAAGTGGGTTACGCGATAGAAAAATCCTACTTCCTATTCCAACCTTTGTCCCATCGCAGAGAGTTTCAGTATACACCTAGTGGTGAAAGCAGCTGCAAAAAGTAACAGTAATTTGTTGCCTCCACAAGAGGGTATTGTGCCCTCTGACATTAACTGGAAGATATTGCCTGAGGTGAGAAGCATCACACATTCTAAAAATATTAAATATACAATTCTAGTACATTGAAGAAAATGCTTTGAAAGACTGCCACCTTCTATGTTCCTCCTTGAGTAAAATGTAAGAGAAGAAGCACCAGAACTTGGTTTACCCTTGAGAGTAACCAATGTTACTGTGTAAAAACTACAAATTCAGGGCACCCTACAAGAAAATAATCTGAACCCACAAAATTTCCCATCTTTTGTATCTCTAACGATGGAAATGCTCACACCAGTTCCTACTGAATTTCGCAGTGGAGGGGAATTCAATTATAGATTTTTTTGGGTTGTTTTGGAACAGGGGTTGCAGCGCATACCTAGAGGATCATTGTGGCCTGTTCACAACTGTGACTTCTGTTTTTAGTCTAGATTGTAGTTTTGAATCTAATCACCTTAGTTGGGCTTATGGAATAATCTCGACATTCAGTCCTAAATCGGAAGAACTATAGACTTACATTTACTTTCCTCCTTTTCTAGCTTTATATATTTTGTTTGACCTTGAAATTGCAGCTTGTGAGGGTCCAAGGTTACCTAAGATCTTGTAGCTGCTGCTATGCTAACTGCCTGACATGAAAATCTGCATACTCAGCATTTGTGAAACTATATCTTAGATGAAGAAGCTAATATCACAAAGTATCACAGAGGTGGCGAAGACCTAAAGAGAGTAAACCTAAAGTTGGCCATACAGGCTGGCTTGATTTTGTCTCGTTCAACCCAATAAAATTTATTGGTTACCTACTCAGTCATTGGTTAATAACACAATAACATCAGACTCTTTGCTGCCGGCTTCTGTATGCCAGTTATTGACAGGCAGGAATGCTGGTTGGCTGCACCTCACTCCCACTGTATTGGTCTAGGCCAACATGGGGTCTGCAGGACAGTCTGTTAGCAAGGAAAGGCCATGGGAAAGTGGCTGGCCCAGGTGGTTTCAAACTGAGGCCTGTTGGAGAAAGAGATGCCACTAGCAGTGTTACCATGAACCGTGGTGTCCCTGTTGTCCCCCAGTGGGGGTTCAGCTGATAATCTTCCACCTGGCTGAGTTGATTTTTAAATTGACTTTCAGGAGGCATCAGCTAATATGGTAAGACTGTGACCTCTGACCCCCCCCCCCCAATATCAGACAGAGTTGGAGTGAGTAAACTTTAAGCTTGATTTTTTCTTATTCATCCCAAGAAAACCAGTTGATTCCCCAATCCATGCAAACAGAATCTTCACTGCAGGATATTATAAGTGAAATATTGACAGGTGGATGTGCTGGCTGGCTCTGCTTCACCCCCACCGTATTGGTCTGGCACCAACCCGGGGCCATGGAAGGTGGTTGGCTTAGGCCCCAAAGAGAGGGAGCAATCGCCACCAGCTTCATACATACAATGATATCTCTTCTGTCTTCCAGCTGGTTTTCGGGTAATAATTTTCCACCCAGCTTAGTTGATTTTTCAATGGACTTTCAAGCAGAATAACCCAAAATTCTGGCTATCTAGGACCTTAAGATTTCAGAATACTATTGAGTTCAACAAATAAAATAATATATATATATATATATATATATATATATATATATATATCCTAACCTGTTTTAATAATGTAATCATGAATGTTTAGATTTTCCCATAAGCCCAACTGTGACAGATCTACTTTAAAGCCAACAGCAAAAATGGCAAAAATTCACTTGAAAATGGCCTCCAAGAAAAAAAAAAAAAAGAATGGCCACTTACCCCAAAAAGCAGTTGGGAGAGGACAGGCCAGAGGCAGTCACAAGGGAAGAAGGTAAAATTACAGAAGTGTCCAGGCAGATCCCTTTGAGCTACACAGAGCAACTGAATCTGGCAGGTGGACACCTGGTGGCATCAGCTTCTTTTACTATTTACTATTGCTGGGCCACAGGTTAAAGGGCTTCAACACACAATTGAGGTCATGTAGCATCACAACCATTGCTGAATCTCTGAACAATTTAAGCTGCCGATCACCTGAGAATTAAGTCAAAAAACACATTTGGGAGATGTTTTGACTTAGCTGATTTAGCTGATTTGTGGTTGCGGCAGACTTGTTCTGTTTTCTCTCTATAAAAAAAGAAACAATTAGCACCAGGTCACATGCTGGAACATTTCTGGTTTGCGATAATGAATGCTTCCCACGCTCGGCAGCAATCATTACTGCTGATTCAGTTGACACAAGACGTGCTCAAATGTGTGGTACAGACGGTGTGTTGTCACCCTTATACCATGTGGAATTCACAGAAATTTTAATATTAATTAAAGGAACATATAATCCTATACATTATTTGAATTACATTGGCAGGTGAACCGGGCAAAAAAACTTTTCACTTAAACATATTCCTCAGTAGCTAAAAAGATATAAATCCACTCTGTGCGCCCCAATGCCTTTGAAAACCCAGATGTGACCTATTAAAAACAGAGGTGATATCATCACTGTGCTGTACATAGCCTATGTAGAGAGCAGAGCTGTGGGAGGGGTGGGCCTATGTAGAGAGCAGAGCTGTGGGAGGGGCCCACCCACTACAGAAAACTACAGGAGTGGGCGGAGACAAGACCAATCATCCTGCACAAGGAGAGAGAGCAGCTGTGACCGGTCTTTTTTACAGGAAGCAAAGTGCAGTGATGGTTACATGCTGAATTACTGCACAGGTCTGGAAGAAGTACAGAAAGGAAACCAAGATTAATAAAACGCTTCCTCCGGTACTTGGATAATATTTTTTTTATCGCAGATTTTAGATTTAATAGCTCAAACAGGCTACTAAACTTGCTATAGGAACAAATTGCTGTCTATAGTGTGAGCTTCAATGTATCATGCACAACAACACCATAGCAATTAAATGCTTCTGAAGGACTGTGCAATGATGTGGGATTATAGGTTACTACAAAGGTCCCCAACCCCCGGGCTGTGGACCGGTGCCAGTCTGTGGTCTGTTGAGGACCACGCGGTGGGTGGTCGAATGAGCTAGCAAAAGCTCCACTGCTACCCTCCCACCACCAGATGGAGCCCACTCCCCTTTTTCCAGCACCACTACTCCCTGCCTTCTCTGTGGTAATGTCGGTGACACACAGGAAGAAGAGGAACAGAGATGGGGAGAAGGGGGAGTAGAAAGGGAGGGAGGAGAGCCGAGCCGGGGACAGGAACATCAGAGAACACTGGTGAGCCCCGTACATCGCTATGGTCTATAGGAGAAAGAGACCACCATGTCCTGGGGTCCACCCCCTCCCCCAAGGTGACAGGCTGTACCCCCAACACCACACTCCTCCTCCCTTACCCCTGGACCGTAGAGGGGTTGTCTTCCAAGAAGCCAGCCCCTGATGCCGCTGAGGTTGGGGAGTGCTGGGCTTCTACACCACTAGCAATTATTATTAGTATGATTGTGCTAATAACATTTTGTGCTGAAACAGGAACATGGAGATAAAACATCAACTCTAACCAGTATCTCACTGACCAACAAAATGTGGGGGTGCATTTCTAAAAACATTTGCATAGCTGTCCATCCTTCAAAGCTGCATGTAAATTTGTTCTGCACAAATGGGTCAAAATCGAATGTTCTCAGGCTATATGGTCCAAAGATCGAATGTGTGAACAGGGGAGGGGGGGATACTGCATTATGGCCACTAGATGGCGCTGGCTTTCATAGAAAACAAATACGCTGCACAGTGCCATCTAGAGGCACTGGAGAAAAATACCATGTTATGGCCACTAGATGGTATTTTTTCCCATTCCTAGTGGGAATAGGGAAAATACCATATTATGGCCACTAGATTGTATTTTTTCCCACTGCTAGTTTGAATGGGGAAAATGCCATATTGCGGCCACTAGATGGTATTTTTTCCCACTCCTAGTGAGAATGGGGAAAATGCCATATTACGGCCGCTAAATGGTATTTTTTCCCACTCCTAGTGAGAATGAGGAAAATTCCATATTGCAGCCACTAGATGGTATTTTTTCCCACTCCTAGTGAGAATGAGGAAAATGCCATAATACGGTCACTAGATGGTATTTTTCCCACTCCTAGTGAGAATGAGGAAAATGCCATATTACGGCCACTAAATGGTATTTTTTCCCACTCCTAGTGAGAATGAGGAAAATTCCATATTGCAGCCACTAGATGGTATTTTTTCCCACTCCTAGTGAGAATGGGGAAAATGCCATATTACGGCCGCTAAATGGTATTTTTTCCCACTCCTAGTGAGAATTAGGAAAATGCCATATCGCGGCCACTAGATGATATTTTTTCCCACTCCTATGGGGAAAATGCCATATTACGGCCACTAGATGGTATTTTTTCCCACTCCTAGTGAGAATGGGGAAAATGCCATATTGCGGCCACTAGATGGTATTTTTTCCCACTCCTAGTGAGAATGGGGAAAATGCCATATTGCGGCCACTAGATGGTATTTTTTCCCACTCCTAGTGGGAATGGGGAAAATGCCATATTACGGCCACTAGATGGTATTTTTTCCCACTCCTAGTGAGAATGGGGAAAATGCCATATTACGGCCACTAGATGGCACCTTTTAGCGTATTTATTTTCAATGAAAGCCAGCACCATCTAGTGGCCATAATATGGTATATTTCCCCATTCACAAGTTCAATTGTGCCCTATCCCCAGAGAACAAACTTAAGTTTTGATGGAAAAACAGCTTTGCAATTTTTTTGAATAAAAACACCCCTTAATGCCATTTTGGCAAGGGAGGATCATTGAGTCTAGCTGAACATCAATTTCTATTTACAAACTAGAACTTGGACCACATAACCTGGAATATAAAATATAGTATAATTTCTTAAGAATTTCCTTATCATTACAAATACAAACTTCCCGGAACATGCCTGGCCAAAAAAAAAAGAAGCTACATTCCCAGTGATACAGGCACACACATAAAATTGTCGTCCTTCTTTTAAACCAGTAGAAATCCTTTCATATGAGTTAGTGAATAGCCACTTGGATTATCACAAAAAAACAGGAGCGGAGAATTCCTTTTTTTTCCATTATACTTTACACGTGATAAATATGAATTAAGAGTTTATAAACTAAAGTTGATAATATTTACAAGATTTTTTTAATCTCAATTTGTCTAATGTGATATTTTATAAGCAGGATCCAGTTAAAACCAAAGTTGATCCCAATCCCATGCATCTACCAGCTAGGCTATTTCAAAGTCAGGTGACCAATAATTTGTATTTGTCCACCATCCTTTAGCAAAAAAACAAAAAACAAAAAAAAAAAATGCTGGTTTTTGCAGGCACAGATTTTAGTTTACTAGAAACCGTTGACCGTTGGTATATAACCTCTGTAGTCTTGCCCTGCTAATAACAGTAGCACCAAATTGCAATAATTTAAAAAAAAAAAAAAGTTTAATACAATTTTTATTTAAATAAATCTAAAAATTTTGCATCAATGGATGTGGTACAAAAAATGTTTTACTGCACTAAACTGTTCAACACAGGCTTTGAATCTTTGATGTTATTTGCAGCTTCATGTTGGTTGAACATTGAGGTGTTAATTGATCTGGTATTTTTAACAGGTAGTAACCCCACACAATACATTTAAAAGGCGCAGATTCTATTAGCCATAATTTGCCTATAATTTCCTTTCTGACATTTTTGTTTTTTAAATTGAATTGTGTTATTTTTGCATAAAATTCATATAGTAAAGTATAAAATGGACTTTGCCCTAAAACACAAGGTCCACGTATGTGGCTGTCCCTAACCCCCTACCGCAATATAAAAAAAAAAAAAAAGTTGAAAATGCTTACGATTGAATTGTTTATATATATTTTTTTTTTTTTCCTTGGCTTCTGGCAGGCTCACCTGAACAAGGTGACGCCAAGGGGTCTTCTTGTGAGATCCTGGGAAAGTTGGGGATCCTGGGCTTTCCAAAGATCGCTTTGTGAGGCCCAGTGACATCAGTGACAGGAAGCTGGAAGTGACCAAAACATGGGAGGGAGTAAAGTTAGTGTTTCTAATGCATTTTTTTTTTCATTTTTTTTTTCCTGTAATGCAGTATTTTGTGAACAGGAGTTGTTGGCAGCCACATATGGAGACCTAGCAGTTTAATACAAGGTTCGCTTTAAATTAACAATTATTTTAATATACACCAAAGAAATAATACATTTGACAACTATCTGACTTAAAGTATATCTAAAGCCATTTTTTTTAGTTTTGAATAGAGTGTAAAAGGGTTTAGCATCCATTTTTTAAAATCTTCTGTCTGTGTCAATGGCTGGGGGGGGGGGGGGGTTAACCCACTCTTTGTCATGGTAAGTATTGCTGTTGGAACTTACAGTGATGGAAAATCCAAAATTTTCTTTTCAATAATTTTTTTCTTTTCAATCATTTTTATTGGGATTTCTCAAGTCTAAGAAAAATCCAAAAATTTGACTTGCCACCTGAACAAAGAGAGAGAAATAAATCCTTCAGAGCAGCACGATTGCAATTATTATTTTTTCTTTAGAGAGAAAGATTTCGCAGTTACTGTTGAGTTGTCTCAGGGAGAAAAAATGATCTCCGGTGGGAAAATAAAATAAATGGGTTGTAACACTTTCTTACTTTATGCAATACTTATAAAGATGGCTTTCAATGCACTTTTAAATCCAGACATATTCTGTTTTTTACTGTTAAAAAAAATCTTGACATATTTTTGGAAGGAAATGACAATTAATTCAACAGTCACATCTAGAATACATTTTTACCCTTTGGTGATAAAAAAAAATTTCACTGGCTGCTGTGTCGGTATAACAAAGTTCAAACAGTTTGCAAATATTTTTTTTTCCTTTAATATTTGGTGTGTGGGGTCCCTTTACAAAATGAACACAACTGAGTATAGGGATACCACTTTATAATTTTTTTAAATGTGTGTCTGGTATTTTAGGCTGCACTGCCTAAATTTCATCTAAAACAATTCTGGATGGAATCAACAGATGAAATAAAACAAAATTTCACACATAACATAAGAAAACAATACCAATAGTAAACAGACAAAAAGTTAAATATACAATGAGCCTGTAAACACAAAATTTATATTTTTTTTCTCTGCATTACAGAACATCTGATAATAATTTAGGAATGTCTGGCTCAAATTAAAGCCTTTTTTTTTGGTATACGGACTACATTTTTGAGAAGTAGCCCTTAATCAAATGGTTGATGTATTCCTATGATATCTGCAGAGAAATAGAAGGTACATACAAAAAAAATATATTTTTTTACCGGGAACATCCAATAAATTAAAAATCATTGTTCTCTTGATGTTTAAAATGCTGCATCACTTTGTAGAATAACTAGGACTTTGAAGTTATAAAAGAAACAACAAACAAGACATATCATTGCAAACTGACAATGTTGAACGACTCCCTAGCATAGCTCAACATTGGTTCAAGTCACAGATAATTCTTCCATTAATAAATAATAATCATTTTAAAAACTCAAAACAGAACTCTTTCAATTGCACACACAGGAAAGACTTACAGTATTTACTTAAATATACTCTCTGTATATATGTATTTATATATATTTATATACCTTTTTTTTTGCCAAGTAGAGCGAATGTGGGAAAAGATGCCCTGAATCAAGATGGCCGTTTAAAGGAGCAATACTCTAGATTACAAAATTGAATACTGAGGTGTTTGTGAAAAAAAAAAAAAAAAATAATAATAATAAAAAAATAAACCAGCAAGGTTATTAGTACCAAACCAGAAACAAATGTTTTGTGCACATACTGGAAGGAAGAAAAGTACATACATAAAAGGAAACAAAATAAAAAAAAAAAAAAAACATTTTTTTTCAGTTTGATCAACTAAACACAACACAGTTTGTCAAGCTTCACAGAGAAAAAAAAAGATGTATTATCTTCCAGAACTGCAGGTCTAAAAAAAATATATAGCAGCAGTCTCAATAATTTCTGTCATATACATACTGTACAAAGGAGAATTAGTTCGCTGCAGTTCTTGAATGCACCAAGTTGTGTGTGAAGGGTCTTTAGCCAATCACAAAAAATCAAAGTACAAAGCACCAGTAATTGTTTTGATCTCTGTTAGAGGAAAACGTAACACCTAAACAACCTGTTGTTGTAGAAACACAAAAAAGTGGAAAAGAAAAAAGAAAATTAGCACTAGATATTACCTTAAGGCTCAGATTTAACATGACACACAAACAAGACCTTAGTGGATAATTGTAATACAACGGCTTTAAAAAAAATAAATAAATAAAATAAAAATAAAAATATGCAGTCACCAACCAAGTATTGTGCCTTTAAATTGTCTTCGTTCTTTTTGCTACCATGCTGAGTTTGATTATTACTGAATTTTCTGACCTGTGTTTTTTTTTTTTGAGTAGAAGGTAACAGATTTTTTTTTTGGTGTTTGATCATAGGTCAACTGTTGTTTGCTGTTTTTTTTTCTTTTTTGGAAGTAAAAATGGTATTACTATGTGAATTCAGTGCAAGCAGAATACAGCTGACCATCACATAGCGACCGTCCAAAGATCTCGTCCTCGCGTTAACCCTTTGGCTGTTGTAGGGGGAGGCCAGCAGTGAAAGGGTTAAGCAAGAGCCGGATATCTACATCCTCGGTGTGAGATGACACTTTCGAGAAAGGGGGGGGGGGGGTCGTGTTCAGTCTCGGCTGCGCTCCAGACCTTGACCTCATTGAAAGTAGCCAGTCGACAACAAAAAAAGAAAAAGGCTTGATCTCTTTCCTGACTACCACCACCGATTTTGCATTAGAGAGGTGACAGTAGTTAATGAAACTCAGCACCAAAAGGGCATAAGGCAGTTGAAGGTTAGTTTTTTTTTTTTTTTGTTTTCTATCAGCACCAATCCCATAAATTCTCTACACTTGGTGTATAATGTATAAAATATGGAGTGGAGACAACTTTTCCCCACCCCAGACCGTAGCGTGGATGGTTCAATACTGTTTTCTCTTATGTAGAACAACAAAGAATAGTCTTCTTTTTTTTTCGTTTTTACTTACAAAACATAGAGAATATCTTTGTATACCTACAGCAACCAGAAATAAAGCTCTTGGCCAAGCTTTCTTTCTTTGTGTGTTTTTTTTTCTTTTCAATAAGCTGTGTTTCTCGTAAACAAAAATAAGGTTCCTCTGAACGTAGAGCATTAAAGAGAAGACTCATACTGTAGAAGCTCGTACAAGAGAGGACCGTCTCTATATCTAATACCTACAGCTGTGGGGGTGATATATTGAAGAATGTTGATAGTCCTCCTTAATCGTCTGTCCACAAAATGAGCATCCCAGGCTGGGTATCTTTTTCTTGGCATGTCAATCTTTATGAGGGGCCCTTCTGGGTAATAAGGGCGCCCAGATGGAGTAGATGGCACCATTGGTCTCACCTGGAAAACGGGCAAGCACGTGTCAGTTGCTAGATCATCCTGTTGCTCCGCCACTACTCTGGTGGGCGTTGCCTGGGCCCCCCGGTGCCCAGGGGTTTGTGGCGCCATGGGCTCAACATCGGGAGGCAAAGGAATGCCCCAGAGCAGCTCGGCGCAACAGGAGCTAGCAAATATCTTAGCTCGTGGCCCCATGGGATGCAACACGCCATAGTACAGGAGCATGAATGCAATCCCGGCGGCGAAACTAAGAAAAACACAACACAGTGCTGGCACAGCAAAGGAGTCAGTTGTGTTAGGATCTCTGTAGAAATACCACAGGAACGTCAAGGCAGCGTTCTCTGTCAGGATAACAGTGTAATAAGCGAACATTCTATATCGAGTCCGGCCTTCTTTTACGTTAAACCAGCAAAAGATGTACACGATTCCTACCACCATGTTGAAGAGGACCTCCTCCCACTTAGACATACAGAAGTCCGTCCCACCATGAATGATCCAGAAGGCCATGATGCACCAGTGGACCACTACAAAGATCCCAAAATAGAGCTGGAAGATTGAAGCAAAGAGCGCAAATGAGATAACACGGGACGATATGGTGAAGAGTCGCCAGAAGAGGTGGATGAGTGCTCCTCTGTAGCTCATGCTTTTCTTGTCGTCCCGGGAGTCCCGTAGAAGCTTGTGATAGGAGGCTAGCACCCAAGCTAGGGACATCAGAGAGGCCACAGAGGAGACACCTGCCAGAAGACAGTTATAGAAGAGGCTTAGGAAGATAACATTATTCATGGTCATGATGCACAATGTCCAATGCTGCCCACAGAGTAGGTATTCACATTCAGCTAGGCTTGTTCTGCATTGCTGATAATGTCTCATAGCTCAACCCAGTAGCTTTCTCAGATCTCAGGTGTGTCAGAAACATACCTCAATATTTTTAGCCACACAGGTAACTCAATGATCTTAATCCAATCACCATGGAATATGTCAAGGAAGATGTTGATTGTCCGAGAACAGAAAGGGGAACTTCAACACCACTGTCACCAACACATAACGACAACACACCTTCAGCAGTGTGGCGCCAATTATCATGGTTGGGACTGAAGGGGGTAAAGGGGGTGGAAGAGGTGCAGTGTTTTATTATGGGCAAGTTCATCTCCTCTACAAGTTCACCTCCTCTACAGGCTCACAGAGGTAGGCATAGCAGCATCACTACTCCTGTCAGCTGAGTGTTAAAAATAGTGAGGCGAGAGCCAGGAGTAGGTGTGGACTGTGCTCTCTCTCTCTTTGCATTTCCTCTTTCCGGCCAGTGCTGTATTGGTCTAAACACAGTCACTAGCTTGTTAATACAGCAGCACTGTCACATTGGGAATGTTCAGGGTTTCTTCTGCCATTTTACATGAAAGAGCACACAATGTCACTGTGCACTTCCAGGTTCATGCGAACTCTGATTGGCAGATCCAGAGCTGCACAGTGATTCTGAGGCAAGCAGGTGGCCCCTGCTTGTGGCAGTGGAATCCCAATTGCAGAAGACAATCACGTTCCCACATCATGGAAACAGGGGCTGCAGTTTGGCATCTTCACCCTGGGTGAAGGATGACCTTGTCCCAGCACTGCCAAAAATTGACACCTATCCCAGATTTCATGGCACCGTGGTTGTTGCATTATATAATTAGAATATGGTGTTTTCACAGACTTTCTTGTTTTTGAACAACTAACATCTGCTTGAACAGATTCATTGGTGATTGTATGAAGATAACTAAATTATCTGTGTAGATTTAAATGCCAGGCTATGCTCCTGAGACTTAAACCTGGGGAAGCTACTTGGAGCTGTGGAACATTGTTCAGCATTCTTGATCTATCTAATTCAATCTGTCAATCATATTATATTATCAATTTCATTTTAAGAGATCTAATACCTCTGTTTGTATTGTGACCTTCTCTCATACATGGAGCACCTCTAGTTGAACCCTCTAGGACTTATTCATAAGAATGACTAATCTCCCTTAACTTGCTCCTCATGGTTTGAAGATGTAGCAGCTAATTTTAGCAGATCAAGGTGCAATACACGTTTCCTCAACTTTATCAATGAAATTAGACTCTCTCTATATACAAAATTATTTCCTCCAGTATGTCTATAAAGGTTCTCATTTATCTAGGTCATGATATACCTCAGGGGTTGGCAACTGGGCACGCGTGCTCAGAGGGTGTCCTCTCACAAGCATGGCATGGCTATCTAGTTGAGTAGTTGCATTATTAGTGCAGGAGATTCATCTGCTGGTGTTTTTGTGCGAGAGTCAACCCATCCCTTTTGCACAGATAGTGGACAGAATGTGCTCTCATATTGAGCTGGCCTGACCCCAGGAGCAGAGAAGGATCAAAGCAGGCTACCCTCTTACTGAACACTTTATAACACATAAACACTATGATTAGTGTTAACCTCTGTAAGCAGCAATAGCAATTGTAACCTTTTTTTTTAGGTCCTCCTTGTCTCCAAAGGATTTATAGAGGGCCCTTGAAAATAAATCTTAATTTTAAAGTGACCAGTCAATATACAAAACTTTATCAAGAAAGCTAGCGCCATTAAAAAATAGTATGCATACTTTCCTCTCCTGTAGAGCACAATGCTGGTTGCCACTTCTCTCTGTTTATGAAACATGGTCCTAAAGTCTGCTGGATAACTGACACCTCTGGAAGGGTATATCTTCAGATCTCCCCACAGCTCATTTGGTTCTTTTTGCTGACCTCCATGTCACTACAGGTGACATCAAAGGTGTGGAGGTCATCAAGTGGAACCAGTGAGAGCTGTGGGGTACCAAGGGGATTGACATTTGAAGTAGTGTCAGTTTCTAGGTTGAATTCCAAAAAAAGTCTAATCTGAGGTGTGAATGTGTAGGAATACAACTGATCGTAGGTGGGAAGGTGAAGCAAAGAGGGTGATATGAGCTTTGAAGATGCAGAAATTGAGGCAGATCTGAGGTTTGAAGATACAAGAATTGGGGTGCTCTGAGCTGTGAAGATACAGGAATTAGCCTATTGTGAGGGTGAAGGTAGGGGATGTGGGAAAATTTGAGTTGGGAAGGTGGAGCAATGGGGGTGATCTGAGGTGGTAAAATGGAGCAATGGGGGCGATATGAAGTGTGAAGGTGCAAGAATTGGGGGAACTAAGGTATGAAGATGCAGGAATTGAGGTGTGAAATTGTGGGAATTGGGGCAATCTGAGGTGTAATGGTGCCAAAAATGGGGCGATCAGAAGTGTGAATGTGGAGGAACTGGGGTGATCTGAGGGGTGGATTTGGAGGAATCTGGGTAATCTCAGGTGTGAAGATGGAGGAATTGGGCAATCTGAAGTGCAATGGTGCAGGAATTGGAGTGATCTGAGGTCAGATGGTGCAGGAATTAAGGTGATCTGAGGTCAGAGGATACATAAATTGGGGTGATCTGAGGTTTGATTGTGCAGGAATTAAGATGATCTGAGTTCAGAAGCTGTAGGATTTGGGGTGATCTGAGGTGTGAAGGTTCAGGAATTTGGGCGATCAGAGGTTTGAAGGTGGAGGGACTAGGGTGATCTGAGGTGTGATGGTGCAGGAATTTATGTGATCTGAGGTCAGAAGGTGCAGGAATTGAGGGGATCTGAAGTGTGAAGATGCAGGAATTTGGGGAAATCTGAGGTGTAATGGTGCCAAAATTGGGGCGATCAGTGGTGTGTATGTGGAGGAATTGGGTGATCTGAGGTGTGATGGTGCCAGAATTGGTGCAGTCTGAGGTCTGATTGTGCAGGAATTAGGGTGATCTGAGATGTGAAGGTGCAGGGAATTGGTGCAGTCTGAGGTGTGAAAGTGGAGGAATTGATGTGCAGTCTGAGGTCTGATTGTGCAGGAATTGGGGTGATCTGAGACGTGAAGTGCAGGGAATTGGTGCAGTCTGAGGTGTGAACGTGGAGGAATTGAGGTGATCTGAGGTTTGATGGTGCAGGTATTGAGGTGATCTGAGGTCAGAAGGTACATAAATTGGGGTAATCTGAGGTTTGATTGTGCAGGAATTAAGATGATCTGAGTTCAGAAGCTGCAGGATTTGGGGTGATCTGAGGTGTGAAGGTTCAGGAATTTGGGAGATCAGAGGTTTGAAGGTGGAGGGACTAGGGTGATCTGAGGTGTGATGGTGCAGGAATTTATGTGATCTGAGGTCAGAAGGTGCAGGAATTGAGGGGATCTGAAGTGTGAAAATGCAGGAATTTGGGGAAATCTGAGGTGTAATGGTGCCAAAATCGGGGCGATCAGTGGTGTGTATGTGGAGGAATTGGGTGATCTGAGGTATGATGGTGCCAGAATTGGTGCAGTCTGAGGTCTGATTGTGCAGGAATTAGGGTGATCTGAGATGTGAAGGTGCAGGGAATTGGTGCAGTCTGAGGTGTGAAAGTGGAGGAATTGAGGTGATCTGAGGTTTGCTGGTGCAGGTATTGAGGTGATCTGAGGTCAGAAGGTACATAAATTGGGGTGATCTGAGGTTTGATTGTGCAGGAATTAAGATGATCTGAGTCCAGAAGCTGCAGGATTTGGGGTGATCTGAGGTGTGAAAGTTCAGGAATTTGGGCAGAGGTTTGAAGGTGGAGGGACTAGTGTGATCTGAGGTGTGATGGTGCAGGATTTTATGTGATCTGAGGTCAGAGGGTGCAGGAACTGGGGTGATTTTAGGTCTGAATGTGCAGGAACTGGGGTGATCTGACTGTGATGGTGTGGGAATTGGAGGGGTCTGAGGTATGAAGGCGCAGAAATTGGGACTGATCTGAGGTAAGAAGATGAAGGAACTGACATGTACTGAGGTCAGAAGGTGCAGTAACTGGGGTGAAGATCTGAGATCTGATTGTGCAGGAATTGGGGTGACCTGAGTTAGAATGTGCAGGAAAAGGAGTGATCTGATGTGAAGTTACAGGAACTGGGGTGATCTGAGGACTGATGGGACAGGAATTGGAGCAATCTGAGGTGTGAAGGTGCAGGAATTGGAGTGATCTGTGATTTGATAGTGCAGGAATCAGAGCAATCTGAGGTGTGAAGGTGGAGGAACTGGGATAATCTAAGGTCTGATGATGCAGGTATTGAGGTGATCTGAGGTCAGAAGATACATGTATTGAGGCAATCTGAGGTCAGAAGGTGCAGGTGCTGGGGTGGTCTGAGGTGAGAAGGTTCAGGAATTGGGGTGATCTGAGGTGTGATGGTGTAGAAACATGCAAAAATTGGGACTGATCTGAGGTCAGAAGATGAAGAAATCAACATGATCTGTGGTCAGAAGGTGCAGGTTTTGAGGTTATCTGAGGTCAGAAGGTGCAGGAACTGGGGTGAAACATCTTAACTGTTACAAAACAAACCCAGTTGAATGTAACCCTCTACTACTAGTGCATTTTATCCAGCTGTATCTACAATTCTGCTCTTTGAGTCATTGCCCATAACCAATAACCCTGGGTGAGGAAAGGAAGCTTTAAGGGTGAACTCATCACCACAGCCCATAGACCTACACCATGACTGGTAGAACTGCCATACTGCAATCTCTGACCCCATCTGCAAGATAAGAACCTAAACAATACATTGATGTTGATCTCAGCACAGTGTGTGCACGCTACAAAACACGAGGATAACTCACATGGAAGCGTGTCTGCCCGGTTCTTCTGTATCATTATGCAGAGTTGTAGCACCAGTTGGGGGGCGCTCTCGAGGAATGTCTCCAGGAGGCGCAACATGTTGACGTCTGCATATTCATACATCATAGCCCAATAAAAGCGACGTTGGTGTTCCTTTTGCCTCTGGCTCTGAATGCCCAAATACATGGTTCGAATGTATCTAAAGAGAACACACACACACAAAAAAAGGTTAATGCTTTTCTAGTGCTTTAGTAAACAGTTGCAGAGAGTCAACCTTAATTCATATCTAGATCAAAGGTGTGCATATGACAAAACCTTCTGTGAATAAATAAAGTGCCACAACAGCAGACAGACTTGTTCTCAATAGAAAAAAAGTGCGATGATCATTACACTCATAGTCCACTGATGTGCCCTCCAGCTCTCCAACTGAAAGCCCTACCTCAGTATGGACAGAGAGCTGGAGGAAGGGTCTGCAGGAGCTTGGCATTACAACCACCATCCACTGCTCGTAGTTGCAATACTTTACAAAAAATAAATAAATGCATGTATATGAGCATTTATTTATTGTAAAAGGTGGACTTATCTTTTAGTGAATTTACCTGGGGCCCTTCATTATAACATTGGGAAAGCAGCATGATGTATTTCTGAACACATCCACTAGATGGCGCTCCAGCACAAGACTGGCACACCCTGCTCCATGAGCCCTCAACAAGGAATGCTTACAATTGGGGTTATTTAAGGACAACCAAAAAATACCAGCAAGAACCTATCAGTGTACAAATGGAAATTAATTCCAAGTGTTTGCCACTTTATAGATTTGAAGAGTTTTTTTTTTAAATATTTGCATTCAGGTACTTTTTTGGTTTGTTGAGGAACAGAAAACCTGAACCCCCTTCCCATTTAGAATATCAGAATCCATAAACCTTCACAGTTAACAATCAGGTTTGCCTGGTACGATGGTAAAAGGGCCGATTTACAACTATCTAGTCCACTCCAATGCAACATTGCACGCCAACACGTCTTTGCGTCAGGGCAGCCTATTCAAATCAACACCAAAAAATCCAATCAATATGCATCGTTTTTCCCACCCAGTGATGTGTTACTGTGTGTTGTGGTGCGGTGCAGCACATGTGCTTTAAAGGTTGCTGTAGTACGTTCATGATGTTTGAATGAGCCCTTTCTAAATAATTATTTTAAAAGTATGATCAGCTTTGGTTGACACAAATTGTAAGAAATTAGGCCATCATTGGTGGCTATGTCCAAAGACCCCCTTTACGCTTTGGTTCTGGAGAACGTGTCAACTGACTGAACCTTGACCACGGTCAACTGCCGTAAATAGTATACAGTCTCACATTTTGGCAATGCACCACCCTGACCATCATTAGTGGCTATGTCCCAAGAGCCCCTTTACTCTTGGGTTCTGGAGAACATGTCAACTGATTCGACCATGACCATGGTCAATTGCCATAAATTAGTTTACAGTCTCACATTTTGACAATGCCCCATCCTGGCCATCATTGGTAGCTATGTCGAAAGACCCCCTTTATTTTTCCCTTTGATTCTGGAGAATGTGTGAACTGACTGAACCTTGACCATGGTCAACTGCCGTAAATAGTATACAGTCTCACATTTTGGCAATGCACCATCCTGGCCATCATTGGTGTCTATGTACAAAGAGCCCCTTTACTCTGTGGTTCTGGAGAACATGTCAACTGACTCGACCATGACCATGGTCAATTGCCATAAATTAGTATACAGTCTCACATTTTGACAATGCCCCATCCTGACCATCATTGGTGGCTATGTCAAAAGACCCCCTTTATTCTCCCCGTTGGTTCTGCAGAATGTGTCAATTGACTGAACCTTGACCATGGTCAATTGCCGTAAATAGTATACAGTCTCACAATTTGGCAATGAACCATCCTGGCCATCATTGGTGGCTAGGCCCAAAGACCTTCTTTGTTCTCCCCCTGGGTTCTAGAGAACGTGTCAATTTCATCACTTTCTAACCTCTATCCGCCCAGCAAAATCTCTCTGCTTGGCACTTCTGGATGTAATGGAGGGATTATACTAGCCTTCCTGGATGTAAGGGGGGCTCTGCTGGGCACTGCTGTAGGGGGGGGAGGTGCTCTGCTGGGTTTCCTAGATATAAGGGAGACTCTGCTTGGCACTGCTGAATGTAAGGGGGGACTCTGCTGGCCACTCCTGGATATAAGGGGGGACTCTGATGGGCACTCCAGGATGTAAGGTGGGGGCTCTGATGGGCACTCCTGGATGTAAGGGGGACTCCTGATGGGCACTCCAGGATGTAAAGGGAACTCTGATGGGCACTCCTGACTGTAAGGGAGGACTCAGCTGGGCACTGCTGAATGTAAGGGGGAAAATAGCTGGGCACATCTGGGTGTAGGGGGGGGGGGGCTCTGCTGGGCACTCCTGGATGTAAGGGGGGCTCTGCTGGGCACTCCTGGATATAAGGGGGGACTCTGATGGGCACTCCAGGATGTAAGGTGGGGGCTCTGATGGGCACTCTTGGATGTAAGGGGGACTCCTGATGGGCACTCCAGGATGTAAAGGGAACTCTGATGGGCACTCCTGACTGAAAGGGAGGACTCAGCTGGGCACTGCTGAATGTAAGGGGGAACATAGCTGGGCACATCTGGGTGTAGGGGGGGAGGGCTCTGCTGGGCACTCCTGAATGTAAGGGGGAACATAGCTGGGCACATCTGGGTGTAGGGGGGGGGCTCTGCTGGGCACTCCTGAATGTAAGGGGGAACATAGCTGGGCACATCTGGGTGTGGGGGGGGGGGGGCTCTGCTGGGCACTGCTGAATGTAAGGGGGGACTCTGCTGGGCACTCCTGGATATAAGGGGGGACTCTGATGGGCACTCCAGGATGTAAGGTGGGGGCTCTGATGGGCACTCCTGGATGTAAGGGGGACTCCTGATGGGCACTCCTGGATGTAAGGGGGACTCCTGATGGGCACTCCAGGATGTAAAGGGAACTCTGATGGGCACTCCTGACTGTAAGGGAGGACTCAGCTGGGCACTGCTGAATGTAAGGGGGAAAATAGCTGGGCACATCTGGGTGTAGGGGGGGGGGCTCTGCTGGGCACTCCTGGATGTAAGGGGGGCTCTGCTGGGCACTCCTGGATATAAGGGGGGACTCTGATGGGCACTCCAGGATGTAAGGTGGGGGCTCTGATGGGCACTCTTGGATGTAAGGGGGACTCCTGATGGGCACTCCAGGATGTAAAGGGAACTCTGATGGGCACTCCTGACTGTAAGGGAGGACTCAGCTGGGCACTGCTGAATGTAAGGGGGAACATAGCTGGGCACATCTGGGTGTAGGGGGGGGGGGGCTCTGCTGGGCACTCCTGGATGTAAGGGGGAACATAGCTGGGCACATCTGGGTGTGGGGGGGCTCTGCTGGGCACTCCTGGATGTAAGGGGGGCTCTGCTGGGCACTCATGGATATAAGGGGGAACTCTGCTCGGCACTCCTGGATGTGAGGGTGAACTCTGTTGGGCACTCCTGGATGTAGCGGGGGGGGGGGAGGTTGGGGGTCTCTGCTCTGGGTTTCCTGGATGTAAGGGAGACTCTGCTTGGCACAAAATACAACATACTGTTTATGAGACAGAATTAAAGATCTACTCCAGCCACGTTCATTAAAACATTCCTCAATAGCTGCAAAATATACCGTATAAATCCTCTTTGTATGCACCAAATGTTCTACAAACCCATGCATTGCTTTGTAAAAGTAGCAGTAACATCATTACTGTGCTGTACATAACCTGTGCAGAGAGCAGAGCTGTGGGAGGGTTCAGGCAGGCCCCACCCACTACAGGCTACCTGCAGAAAACTACAGGAGGGGGCGGAGACAAGACCAGTCAACCTGCACAAGCAGAGAGAGCAACAGTGACTGGTCTTTATTACAGGAATGTCTCGCACTGGATTACTGGATTTGGAATAAATACACAAAGCACACCAAGATTTAAGAAGAATACATGAATGAATTTAGACAATATTTGGTGATCCCGGAGTTCAGCTTTAAGGTAAAAATGAACAGGCTGCATGTTATATGATCCTAGAGCAGCTCATTAAGGCTCTTCCACTCTAAGTTGTTGGGTTACAGGAGGAAACTAGAGTACCCAACAAAGTAGACAAATTCAGTGGAGATACCTGGCTCTTGGAGCCCAACCCTACTAGAACTTGGCACCACAAAACAGACCAAAACCAACAATAATGAAGACCGGGACCAAAAATGACAACCGAGTCAGACTTTCACTCCGTATTAGCTGTGCATGTGCACAAATGTTGTTGGGCGCCCTAGTTTGCCCATCCACCAGAAGCTAGTGGCATTTGTGCGCACGTTTGGAAATCTGCCACATGTGTGCAGATGTGCTGCTGGTCTTTTCCAACTCCCAAGTTCCAAGAGACCAGCACCGCATTTGCGTATGCACAGTTTTTTTTTAATAGCGGAGCAGAAGAGGGGGCAAATGGGCAAAGTGTCAAGGTCCCTTAAAAACTGAATTAAACAACACAGCTTGGTCACCTACCTGCCCCCAACCTGTGACTGGACAGCAAAAGACTGATGAGCTCATCCCTCTGCTCTCTCCTCCTATTGGAAGGTTTCTTGTCAGCCCATGAGTATACAATACACCTGATTGACCCCTAGTGCTGCCCTTTCTCCCACCCCCCTTCCAGTTTGAGTGACACCGCACAAGGGACTGCAAGAGCCAGATACCAAACTAAGTTGCATTTAAGATTTAATTTATTTTTTAAAGAAGAGTTCCAGGTTTGGATTTTTTATATAGTTAGATTGGTCCAGCTTGGATCAGCTATGTATATACCATACCTGACTGGAAGCTGGAAATCACTGAATAAGACACGGTTACTCAGCCGCTACTCCGGAGATCTCCACTAGCTTCTGGATCTTGTGCCGGGAGGTTGGCCATTGGGCACAGGTGCCTTTCAGAGAATGCTTTCCATTTACTCCATAAATGGAAAGTCCTCTCTGACTGGATGTAGTGGAGAGGAGTAGTGAAATTACGCACTCCACTTCGTCCAAAGCAGCATATACAGTACTACATATATATATAGTTACATAGTTAGTCTGGATGAAAAAAGACAAAAGTCCATCCAGTTCAACCATGAAAAAAAAAATTATAATCCTACACCCACAGTTCATCCAGAGGAAGGCAAAAAACCCAGCAACGCACGATCCAATTTACTCCTGCAGGGGAAAAAATTATTTCTTGATCTCACGAGAGGCAATCGGATATTCCCTGGATCAACTTTACCTATAAATGTTAGTATCCAGTTATATTCTGTGTATCTAAGAAACAATCCAGGACTTTTTTAAACCAATCTACTGAGCTGGCCAGAACCAACTCTTGAGGGAGTCTATTCCACATTTTCACAGCTCTTACTGTGAAGAAACCTTTCCATATTTGGAGAATAAATTTCTTTTCCTCCAGACGTAAAGAGTGCCCCCTTGTCCTATGAGATGACCTCAGGGTGAATAACTCTACACCGAGTTTACTATATGAACCACTGATGTATTTATACATGGAGATCATATCCCCCTTATGTATTATACATGGAGATCATATCCCCCCTTATGTATTATACATGGAGATCATAGCCCCCCTTATGTATTATACATGGAGATCATATCCCCCCTTATGTATTATACATGGAGATCATATCCCCCCTTATGTATTATACATGGAGATCATAGCCCCCCTTATGTATTATACATGGAGATCATATCCCCCCTTATGTATTATACATGGAGATCATATCCCCCCTTATGTATTATACATGGAGATCATAGCCCCCCTTATGTATTATACATGGAGATCATATCCCCCTTATGTATTATACATGGAGATCATATCCCCCCTTATGTATTATACATGGTGATCATATCCCCCTTATGTATTATACATGGTGATCATATCCCCCCCTTATGTATTATACATTGTGATCATATCCCCCCTTATGTATTATACATGGTGATCATATCCCCCCTTATGTATTATACATGTTGATCATATCCCCCCTTATGTATTATACATGGAGATCGTATCCCCCCCTATGTATTATTCATGGAGATCATATCCCCCATTATGTATTATACATGGAGATCGTATCCCCCCTTATGTATTATACATGGAGATCGTATCCCCCCTTATGTATTATACATGGTGATCGTATATCCCCTTATGTATTATACATGGAGATCGTATCCCCCCTTATGTATTTTACATGGAGATCGTATCCCCCCTAATGTATTATACATGGTGATCGTATCCCCCCTTATGTATTATACATGGTGATCGTATCCCCCCTTATGTATTATACATGGTGATCGTATCCCCCCTTATGTATTATACATGCTGATCATATCCCCCCTTATGTATTATACATGGAGATCATATCCCCCTTATGTATTATACATGGAGATCATATCCCCCTTATGAATTATACATGGTGATCACATCCCCCCTTATGTATTATACATGGTGATCACATCCCCCTTATGTATTATAAATGGAGATCATATCCCCCCTTATGTATTATACATGGTGATCATATCCCCCCTTATGTATTATACATGGTGATCATATCCCCCCTTATGTATTATACATGGTGATCATATCCCCCCTTATGTATTATACATGGTGATCACATCCCCCCTTATGTATTATACATGGAGATCACATCCCCCCTTATGTATTATACATGGAGATCATATCCCCCTTATGTATTATACATGGTGATCATATCCCCCCTTATGTATTATACATGGAGATCATATCCCCCCTTATGTATTATACATGGTGTTCATATCCCCCCTTATGTATTATACATGGAGATCATATCCCCCCTTATGTATTATACATGGAGATCATATCCCCCCTTATGTATTATACATGGAGATCATATCCCCCTTATGTATTATACATGGAGATCATATCCCCCCTTATGTATTATACATGTTGATCATATCCCCCCCTTATGTATTATACATGGAGATCATATCCCCCCTTAATCTCCACTTCTCAAGAGAGAATAAATTCAGTTCCTCTAATCTTTCCTCATAGCTGAGCTCCTCCATGCCTCTTATCAGTTTGGTTGCCCTTCTCTGTACTTTCTCCAGTTCCCCAATGTTCTTTTTGTGAATTGGTGCCCAAAACTGAACTGCATATTCCAGATGAGGCTTTACTAATGATTTGTACAGGGGGGAAATTATATATACAGTATATATATTTTGCCCTAAGAAATATAATCTAAATTAAACCAATTACGATTAAATAACAATGCATCTAAAATATGTGGATTCATATAATTGTATAATGTCATATAACAAAACTGAATATGCAAATATGAAATCAATATAATCAATCAATGATATTATCCTAAAACCAAATACAGTGTATAATGGTTTATGGGATGTTTCTAACCATAAAATCATGTAAAATAAATACTAATAAATACTAATAAATACTAACGTAGCACACTCCTAGCATAGACTAGACTGCTTGGTCAAGTTAGTTGGCGGCACTGTAATCAGAGGAGCAAGGGTTGATTACCTACAGCTGCTCAGGGTCTCACAGGCTGCTGCTCTAGTACTTCCCTCATCTTCTAGAGCAGGGGTCTCCAAACTTTCTAAACAAGTTAACTGTCCTTCAGGTTTAGGAGGGCTGGACTGTGGCCATTGGGAGTAGAAACTGCCCCAGCATCAGTGGAAGTAAACTATGCCCCATCATTGGTATCAGTGGGAGGAATAATGCCCCATCATTAGTATCAGTGGGAGGAATAGTGCCCCATCATTGGTATCAGTGGGAGGAATAGTGCCCCATCATTGGTATCAGTGGGAGGAATAGTGCCCCATCATTAGTATCAGTGGGAGGAATAGTGCCCCATCATTGGTATCAGTGGGAGGAATAGTGCCCCATCATTGGTGTCAGTGGGAGGAATAGTGCCCCATCATTGGTATCAGTGGGAGGAATAGTGCCCCATCATTGGTATCAGTGGAAGGAATAGTGCCCCATCATTGGTATCAGTGGGAGGAATAGTGCCCCATCATTGGTATCAGTGGGAGGAATAGTGCCCCATCATTTGTATCAGTGGAAGGAATAGTGCCCCATCATTGGTATCAGTGGGAGGAATAGTGCCCCATCATTGGTATCAGTGGGAGGAATAGTGCCCCATCATTTGTATCAGTGGGAGGAATAGTGTCCCATCATTGGTATCAGTGGAAGGAATAGTGCCCCATCATTGGTATCAGTGGGAGGAATAGTGCCCCATCATTAGTGTCAGGGGGAGGAATAGTGCCCCATCATTGGTGATTGTGGAAGGAATAACGCCCCACTATTGGTATCAGTGGAAGGAATAGTGCCCCATCATTGGTGTCATTGGAAGAAGTAATGCTCAATCTTTGGTGTCATTGGGAGGAATGGTGCCCCATTATTGGTGCCTCTTTGTTATAAAGATATATAATATCGCTAAAAGTCTGTGGACCCCCCTCCAAATGATGGCGTTCAGGTGTCTCCAGAGAAGGATACTGTTAACACTACTTCATACTTTTGTGTGCATGGGCAGAATAATACCCATCAGTGGTGTGCCATTGGTGGTGCCAGTGGAAGGAGTAGTGCCTCGGCATTGGTGTCAGTGGGAGGAATGATGCCCAACCATTGGTGTCAGTGGGAGTAATGTCACCCCATCATTAGCATCGTTGGCATGAATAATGCCCCACTGTTGGTGTCATTCAGAGGAATGATGCCCCAAGGGCCAGGTATAGGCAAGCAAGAAGCCACATACAGCCCCTGGGCCACAGTTTGGGAACACAGTTCTAGAGGGTTATAGAATCAATGTGGGAGGAAGCACAGGGCTTGCAGCCTGAATATTTATGGAACTCCAGCCAATCCCTGGGGGGGGGGGGGGTGCCCAGTAGGTGTCAGGGTAGCTCATAAATAGTCTGAGGCCTGAGCAGCAGGTCCAGTTCTGCTGAAAGAGCTCTGCCCCTGATACAGGACTTTACAAGCCTTCAGGAAGACACGGCAGTCCCTGGTAGGCATAGCTGGGGGCCCTATTCACAAGTATGAGACCAAGGATTAAGCTGGGTCTGGAGAAGTTCAATGGAGAGAACCAGGAGGAAGATGTTGGGAAAGTGTCAAACTGTCTTATGGTGGCGAGTCTACATCTCCCTCACTAGGATGAGCCTGGTGGATATTGACAGGAGGCAACCGATGATCCTTCAGCTGTGTGGGTAAAGGACCCCAGTGCTGATGAGTAGTGATTGTGTGTAGCTTCAAAACTGTGGGAGGAGTACTAGTCACCATCAGCCTAGAGATCCTCTGGGACATTCCCTTTTTGTATGGTGCAGCCAGAAGGTTAAGGAGTCCTCCAGTTATCAAGCTCTACAGTTTATCGGGGTATTGAGGTATCACATATTCCCTCTCCCTATCAGTTCATCGTTCCCAATAAAAAACCCAAAAAAAGAAACCCCTAGACCAGTGGTCACTAAATGGCAGACCGCGGTCCGCAAACGGTCCCAACAGCACTGCCGCCCGGACCACCAGACTGCAATAACAGATCAGCCGCTGAGCAGGGTAGTTGTCAAGGCAACATGACATCATGTGTGTGCCCCACCCCTTACAGCTCACTTTCTCTCCGACTCTGCCTTCAAGGTAGGGGGCACTCTGATGGGAACATGGAATGTTAAGGGGCACTCTGATGGACACAACATAGAATGTGCCCATCAGAGTGCCCACCAGAGTGCCCCTAATATAAAATGTGCCCATCAGCATGCCCCTTATTTTATGTTAAGGCGCACTCTGATGGGCACATTTTATGTTAAGGGGCACTCTGATGGGCACGTTTTATGTTAAGGGACAGTCTGATGAGCAAATTTTATATTAGGTGGCACACTGATGGGCACATTTTATGTTAAGGGGCACTCTGATGGGCACATTTTATGTTAAGGGACACTCTGATGAGCACTTTTAATGTTAAGGGGCACTCTGATGAGCACATTTAATGTTAAGGGGCACTCTGACGGGCACATTTAATGTTAAGGGGCACTCTGACAGGCACATTTTATGTTAAGGGGCACTCTGATGGGCACATTTTATATTAAGTGGCACTCTGATGGATACATTTTATATTAGGTGGCACTCTGATGAGCATATTTTATGTTAAGGGACACTCTGATGGGCACATTTTATGTTAAGGGGCACTCTGATGGGCACATTTTATGTTAAGGGGCACTCTGATGGGCACATTTTATGTTAAGGGGCACTCTGATGGGCACCTTTTATGTTAAGGGGCACTCTGATGGGCACGTTTTATGTTAAGGGACAGTCTGATGAGCAAATTTTATATTAGGTGGCACTCTGATGGGCACATTTTATGTTAAGGGGCACTCTGACAGGCACGTTTTATGTTAAGGGGCACTCTGATGGGCACATTTTATGTTAAGGGACACTCTGATGAGCACTTTTAATGTTTAGGGGCACTCTGATGAGCACATTTAATGTTAAGGGGCACTCTGACAGGCACATTTTATGTTAAGGGGCACTCTGATGGGCACATTTTATATTAGGTGGCACTCTGATGGATACATTTTATATTAGGTGGCACTCTGAAGAGCACATTTTATGTTAAGGGGCACTCTGACAGGCACATTTTATGTTAAGGGGCACTCTGATGGGCACATTTTATATTAGGTGGCACTCTGATGAGCATATTTTATGTTAAGGGACACTCTGATGGGCACATTTTATGTTAAGGGGCACTCTGATGGGCACATTGAATGTTAAGGGGCACTCTGACGTGCACATTTTATGTTAAGGGGCACTCTGATGGGCACATTTTATATTAGGTGGCACTCTGATGGGCACATTTTATGTTAAGGGGCACTCTGATGGGCACATTTTATATTAGGTGGCACTCTGATGGGCACATTTTATGTTAAGGGGCACTCTGATGGGCACATTTTATATTAGGTGGCACTCTGATGGGCACATTTTATGTTAAGGGGCACTCTGATGGGCACATTTTATGTTAAGGGGCACTCTGACAGGCACATTTTATGTTTAAGGGGCACTCTGATGGGCCCATTTTATGTTAAGGGTCACAAATGGGCACATACAGTTGAATGGAGCACTCTGATGGGCACATGTGATGGAAAGGGGCACTCTGATGGGGAATATGATGTAAAGGGGCACTCTGATGGGGAAATATGATAGAAAGGGGTACTTTGAGAGTAAGGGGGCACTCTTATGGGAATACCTGCTGTAAGTTGGCAATGTGATGGGGATACCTAAGGTAAAGGGGCACTCTGATGGGGACAACTGATGTAAGCTAGCAATGTGATGGGGATACCTGATGTAAAGGGGCACTCTGATGGGGACAACTGATGTAAGCTAGCAATGTGATGGGGATACCTGATGTAAAGGGGCACTCTGATGGGGACAACTGATGTAAAGGAGCACTCTGATGGGCACACCTGATGTGATGGGAATACATGATGTAAAGTTACACTCTGATGGCGACACCTAGTGTAAGGGGGTACGCTGATGGGCACACCCTATGCGGACCTTGGCCAGAAGAAAATTTTAGTGACCAGACCGGTAAAATGCTATGTGTGCTCTAAGGGGGAAATAGGACTCCTTGGCGGCTCCTTGGCCACACTAATAAAATCAGATCTAATAACACCAGCAGAGCATCAGTATTATTACAGTATTGTAAACACCTCTAGCAGTCCATACATTGGGAATAATTGGCATACTCATAGTAGCCAGGTTGCCCATTTATTACAGTCTCAAATTTGCTTTATTGGGACCTCAGGTTTGGAAATTCAGAACGTCAGAGACTTGGGAGTTTTTTTTAAAGGTCTGAGAATAATCAAACTTTTCAGAAATGTGTTCTCTGCTTTAAAAACCATTGATGAATGCTTGCCAGAACTTTTTGAACTGCTCATTAAAGGCTGCACATTTCTTTGAAGTTCTCATAAAAACCATGTAAATGAGCTAATGTATGCCTGATGTTTTCACCAGGTATGAGCAGGCTCTAAGGATACAGGGGGCTTCTGTTGGGGGTATAATGGACAAACCCACTTTCTTCCTGATCTTTTCACACTCCACCCAGAATTGCATTGTGTTTGAGAGAGAATTTGCAATTTTCCAAAATCACTCTGAAATACATAACCTTCATCTTACATGACTGGAGATTTTAATCGCCGAGTGTTTGGGATTCTACTATTGTGCGGATCTTGAGCATTACAATTCCCGGACTCCCACAAGTCTGCCCTCTGACACCGTTTTCATACATTTCTGTAATTGCCTAGAAAACTGCAAAACGCTGTGAACTCCATGGAATAAACCTGTTATAGAAGTGTAATTGGTACGATTATCAGATGTCAGTCCTTGGTAGCCTGCTCTTTTATTATACCTGGAAACAAAAAAAAAATTGATTCTGTTGAGTGAATCATAGCAGCTTTCATAGCAGTTCTTTGACCTCCTATAGGGACAATCTTTGGGTTCGGTTTGTAGCAGGGGCGGACTGACAACTCATGGGGCTCCCGGGCAATAGGGGATCATGGGGCCCCTGTGTCCTTGCCCAAACTCAAAAAAGCCTATGAAAAAGGTACCAGGGGCATCTCATTGGGCCCCCTACTGACCCCGGGCCCTCGGGCAGTGCCCGAGTTTCCAAATGGTCAGTCCGCCCCTGGTTTGTACATGAGTTTAGCGAAGCACCAAACCCACTGGCTATATTTGACCACTTTGCCCATGCGATCCCAGATGATGTCATTGACCAAATATTGTCATCGGGGGACAGTGCCATCCTCATGCAATATGCAAGACTATCAGTCTTGCAGTGCACATCCATCAACTGCCAGCCAAATGCCAAAAAGAAGTGGCACAGCATGCCAGGGCAAGGAATAGGGAAGGTATTACAGCTTATTCCTCTGTTGGTGAAAATGTAAATCTTGGAGTGCAAACTAGTTCCTGTTGCAAGGGTAACTTTTTTTTTCTGGCGCCCAAGATGAGGCTTTTAGGTTAAACTCCACTTTTACTGCAATTACATATATTCTGTAGGCTCCCCAGTCCCAAGCTCAGTCCTCGAACCACAAAGATTTCCATTGTGAAGCTTTATCTTCACTGAGGAAATCCATCCCTTTGATTAGTCCTGGCGACCACTGTCACTGAAACAGAAAGTCATGGGAAAGTCAACATTTCTGGCTGTCACCAGAACAAGAAATGAGGAACTGTACACCCAGTGTAGCACACAAACAACGATCACAGAATTCACATTTATGTTGGGAGGGTGTGGGCTTGAAGGAACTATGGCACATATATGGTGGGAATGCCCTAAAATCCAAGAGTTTAGGCAAGAAATACTTCAACAAATTCAGGAGATAACAGGAACTAGAATACCAAATAACCCTTGGGTCCAGGGGCGGACTGACCATTTGGGAACTCGGGCACTGCCCGAGGGCCCGGGGTCAGTAGGGGGCCCCATGAGATGCCTCTGGTAGCTTTCATAGGCTTTTTTGGGTGTGGTTTGAGTGTGGGTAAGGACACAGGGGCCCCATGATCCCCTATTGCCCAGGGGCCCCATGAGTTGTCAGTCCACCCCTGCTTGGGTCTGAATATTTCCCAAAGGGGACTTTTCAGTGAATCAATATAAGAACACAGTAATATTTCATTTAATATACGCAGCTAAAGGTTTGATCCCAAAATTTTGGCATAGCAAAGACATTCCTAAAATAAAAGATTGGATTAGCAGAGTGGAATACATATACCGGATGGAGGAACTTTACCATATTTGAGAAGATAGAATTAAAAAATTTAGAAAAACGTGGGGGAGATGGATAAATTATAAAACAACTAAGAATTATGCAGAATTGAGAGGGCTATGAGAGGGAAAATTGAAGAGAAAGGTAGGAAGTGATAGATTGATGATAGAGGTTAATAGAAGGTTTAGGTGGCCTGGGGGGAGGAGAGGGGGGTGGAGGAGGGGAGGGGGGGATGAGGGGTTTTCTGTAAGAATTTTGATATTGAAAATGTATTGTTGTATTATGTGAAATAATGTATGTTTTAAAAGTTAATAAAATATATAATAATAAAAAAAAAAAGAACAAGAAATGAGGAAAAATATTTGTGAACTGTGGTTACTCTCATTTATCCAGGTCATATTCAACTGGACCTGGTCCTGGTCATACTCTCATTTATCCTAGCAATAGTTAATCATATTCAACTGGACCTGTCCTCTAATGTTGAAGACTTTTCATAGCCTTTCCAAGCCAGTTCTAATAACTGAACATACCCCTGTATGTTTATCCACACTGGTAGAACATCTTAATCCAATCACTATGGAATTTGTAGATGCTAATTGTCCAAGGAGAAGCAGGTGTGAAAGTTGTGGAACCACCCTGATCAAGTTACATCAACATATATCTTGGTGTCAGGAAGTCATTATATGTGGAAGACGGTGGTGAAAGCCCCAATCCGTGTTAAAAGATGGGTATTCCAGGCTGACACAGATGACCTCTTTCGGGCCTCTTGGAAACCAGTTGTCCTCTCTGTCAAGAATGTGCACCTCCCTTGAAAGAAATATCCTTGTTAGGTCCTGACCTTCAGAATTTGCCCACTTTTGTTGGGCTGTTCATTAACACCTTCAAATTTTCTTGGCACCAAGGATGGGATAGAAAAATAGAATGGGTTGGCTCCACAACTTTCACAACTGCCATCTTTTCTTGTACAATCAGCATCTACCTTGACACATTCCATGTTGATTGGAATGAGGTGACTGTGCTACCTGACACTCATTAGAACTGAAGAAGTGAATCAATGAAGCTATGAACGTCTTCAATGTTACAGAACAAGTCCAGTTGAATGTGACTGACTATTACTAGCTGTATTTGCTATTTCTTTTCCTCTGTTACAAGCTTTCAAAGTGTCCAAAGTGCTGTCAGTGAAAGACATTTAAAATTGCAATGTTTCATTCTGTCTTCAGCTTCTTGAGTTATTTAACAGATAAGTGTGGAATGTTCAAATTGTTTTAAGAACCCATAGGGAATATTTATAAAAATTCACACATGGCGGAAAACAGGCAATTTCTGTCCATTACCAAAAATAAAAAAAAGTTTTAACAATTTAGTTCTCAGAATTCTGAAAATATGGGATATAAATTATCTGCGGTTTAAAAAAACAAAAACATAGAACAAAGCCCAGCATTCAGCCAACAGAAGTGTTATACAGAGATGAGGTTTGGTTACCCACCAGGGGAATCCTACGGGTTCAAGACTCACAATCCCAGCGAAATATGTGCAGGTTTGCCTGGAAGAATTTTCCAAAATCATGTTGCACTGCATGGCCTTTGAACTATCGCCTGCAGGATCAGAAGGGCTTGCCTATACGGGCAAAGCGAACTTGGACAGATTGGCCCATCACTGGCATTGTACATGTCCTCCACATTTATTTGTAAGTGTCCATTTAAATACAAAAGGCACTCATAGACCTTAAAAGACAGCTGAATCATACAACTAATGTGCATAAGATACCTGCAGATACCACTAGCCAGGGCTCATTGGTGGTGGTGGTGTCAGGAAGGTTAGGGGGTTGAGTAGTTATAAAACCTTGTCTAATCACCATTGAATTGCACCTGATCAGTACAGATGGTGTCTACAGAACTCTTATCCCACCTTTGCCCATAGGCATAAACATGAACAGTCAAACGGGAGGAACCTGCAACCGCATTGCTCCAGACCTGCACCTCATGTAGTCTCTGTGAACGTCTAGGGTGCTGGCTCAAAATACCCATCTCCTCTTGCAATTTGAACATAGATGGATAACAGCCACACACCAAATATCTCTTCCATTTAAAGATTCTTTACTGAATCATCAGTGGCATAGCTGCTTCTATAGGAGTTTGCATGTTCTCCCTGTGCTTGCGTGGGTTTCCTCTGAGTACTCTGGTTTCCTCCCACATGCAAAAGACATGCTGGTAGGTTAATTGGATCCCGTCTAAATTGTCCCTAGTATGTGTATGTATGAATGTGAGTTAGGGACCTTAGATTGTACACCCCTTGAGGGTTAGGGACTGATGTGAATGTACAATATATTATTATTATTATTATACAGTATTTATAAAGCGCCGATAGTTCACTCAGCGCTGTACATTACAAAGGGGGACAGAACATGTGACAGAACAATAACAAAACAATGCAAAACATGAGGGGATTGAGGGCCCTGCTCTCTCGAGCTTACAATCTAGGAGGGAGGGGATGATGGCACAGGAGGAGATAGCAGTGGGGGATGGAGTGGTAGGAAGAGTGGAGGAGGTTGGCAAGTTAGCAGGGGGTGGGGTAGGCTTCCCTGAAGAGGTGGGTTTTCAGGGTGCGCCTAAAGGAGAGGAGAGTAGGTGATAATCTGATGGGTTGGGGCAGGGAGTTCCAGAGGATGGGTGACACCCTGGAGAAGTCCTGGAGGCGGGCATGGGAGGAGGAGACCAGGGAACTAGAGAGAAGGAGGTCTTGTGAGGAGCGGAGTGTGCGTGCTGGGCGGTACTTGGATATTAGGTCAGTGATGTAGTTCGGGGCAGTATGGTGGACAGCTTTGTACGTCAGCGTTAGGATTTTGAATTTGATCCGTTGCGCAATCGGAAGCCAGTGGAGGGATTGGCAGAGAGGGGTGGCGGAGATGGAGCGGTTGGAAAGGTGAATGAGTCTGGCAGCCGTATTCAGGATGGACTGAAGCGGGGATAGCCTATGGCGAGGCAGGCCAGTGAAGAGCGAGTTGCAGTAATCGAGTCGTGATATGATGAGGGAGTGGATGAGCTGTTTAGTGGTTTCTGGGGTTAGGAACGTGCGGATTTTGGCGATGTTGCGGAGGTGGAGTCTGCACGAGCTTATTAAAGATTGGACTTGGGGCTTGAAGGATAGGTTGGAGTCCTGAATGACACCAAGTACTCTGGCCTGCGGGGCGGGTTTGATAGTGGCGTTGTTGGATGTGATGGAGAAGTCAATGGAGGGTGGTGTCCGGGCTGGGGGGAAGACAAGAAACTCCTTTTTTTGGAGAGGTTCAGTTTAAGGAAGTGGAGCGACATCCAGTTTGATATGTCGCTCAGTAGGTGTTTTATTTGGGCGGAGACTGAGGTGGTGAGGTGGGGGGTTGAGAGATAGATTTGTGTGTCGTCGGCATATAGGTGGTAGTTGAAGCCGTGAGAGTGTATGAGTTGGCCAAGGGAGGAGGTGTAGATGG
This sequence comes from Staurois parvus, assembly GCF_062004578.1. NCBI lineage: Eukaryota > Metazoa > Chordata > Amphibia > Anura > Ranidae > Staurois > Staurois parvus. The sequence continues at coordinate 2,086,916 of NW_028318249.1, read as the reverse complement.
AGAAGAGAAGGGGCCTGAGGACGGAGCCTTGAGGGACCCCAACAGAGAGGGGGAGTGAGGGGGAGGTGGTAGCATTATAGGTAACGCTGAAAGAGCGCTGTGACAGGTAGGATGAGAGCCAGGAGAAAGCAGAATCTCTGAGGCCGAGGGAGTGTAGTTTTTTGAGGAAGAGGGGGTGGTCGACTGTGTCGAAGGCCGCAGAGAGGTCAAGGAGTAGGAGCACTGAATAGTGGCCATTAGCTTTGGCGGTTAGCAGGTCGTTGGAGAGTTTGAGTAAGGCAGTTTCGGTGGAGTGTAGGGGACGGAAGCCGGACTGTAGGGGATCGAGGAGGTTGTTGTCGTTGAGGTGAGAGCATAGGCAGGTGTATATGTATATGTAAAGCGCTGCTTACATTGATGGCGCTATATAAGTACCTGAAATAAATAAAATAAATATAGTGTCCCTTACCCAAGGATAACCTTTCTTGAACCAATTCACAGAAATGCATCAGTCAAAGGCAAGGACCACTACTGATATTGCTCTAATATTCACTCTGGCCAGGGTTATTGAATTAAAATTCATGGAGGTCCAATCAATAAAATGTTCTTCCAGCAGAGGTTGGAATTGCATGTTTGTATGATGACTCAGATCCTTTCCATCACAGCCCCATCCTTTTATATCACAATCTCATTCTTACATCGGTGTCCTCAGTCCCCTCCACGTTAAAGTCCTCCACTTCACATCAGTTTCTCCTTCACAATAATGTCCACTACCTCCTTCACATTAACTCATTCCCCCCCTCCCCCCATTGCACTACCCCCTCTTCACATCACCTTCCCACCCCACCTGCCTCCCCTTTAAACCTTAAACCCCCCCCCCCCACAGCACTGCCTCTCTTTACATCACATTTCTCCCCCACATCACCCTCCCACAGCACTTGCCCTCCTTTACATTTCTCCTCCCACAGCACTTGCCTTCCCCTTTACATCACCCCCCCCCCCAGCACCTGCCCCCTTCACATTTTCCCCACAGCAACTGCCCCCTTTCACATCACTCCCCTCCATTACATCACATCTCCTCTCGTCTCCAGTACTTGCCTTCTTTACATTCCCCACAGTACTTGTCCCCTTCACATCACCCTCCCCACACAGCACTGCTCCTCTTTCACATCACCCTCCCCCCCACAATATTGTGCCCTGCCCCCACTTCAAGTCACCTCCCTCCTACTCACACACACAGCACTGGCCCCTTCACATCACCCCCTGTCCCCCTCCACCTTCACTGCCATGTATGTTTGCCCATCTTCATTCTCCTACCTTACATAGAGAGGAGAGCAGGAGGCAGGATAGTAATGAACGGAGGGTGGGAAGCACAGCAGCACTGGATGGAGGGTGGGAGCGGGAGCTGCTGGGGTTAACTTTTCATGTTAACAACATTTGATTGGTTGCTAGGACCGCCCTGCGTCTTAGCAACCAATCACCTGCTAGTTAATCTGGAAAGTTAACTCGTGCATCTCCCATTCATTACTAACCTGTCTCTCTCGCTCGTTCTGCTTTGAGAATGACAGCGGAAGAGGCAAGAAGGAAAGAAACGTCTCCTACATAGTCCGAGATTGGATAGAAGAGTGGCTTGGTCTGGATCCAGACCACAGTCTGCCATTTAGTGATGCCTGCCTAGGCAATCAACTAGCTAAATCTCTATCCCTGATTGCCCGGAGGCCCCATGAGTTGTCAGTCCACCCCTCTCCAAAACCGAGTTTCTTGTCTTCCCCCCAGCCCAGACACCGCCCCCATTGACTTCTCCGTCACATCCAACAACGCCACCATCAAACCCGCCCCGCAGGCCAGAGTACTTGGTGTCATTCTGGACTCCAACCTATCCTTCCAGCCCCAAGTCCAATCTTTACCAAACTCGTGCAGACTCCACCTCCGCAAAATCACCAAAATACGCGCGTTCCTAACCCCAGAAACCACTAAACAGCTCATCCACTCCCTCATCATATCACGACTCGATTACTGCAACTCCCTTCTCACTGGCCTGCCTCGCTGCTGGCTATCCCCGCTTCAGTCGATCCTGAATACGGCTGCCAGACTCATTCACCTTTCCAACCGCTCTGTCTCCGCCACCCCCCTCTGCCAATCCCTCCACTGGCTTCCGATTGCGCAACGGATCAAATTCAAAATCCTAACACTGACGTACAAAGCCGTCCACCACACTGCCCCGAACTACATCACTGACCTAATATCCAAGTACCACCCAGCACGCACACTCCGCTCCTCACAAGACCTCCTTCTCTCTAGTTCCCTGGTCTCCTCCCATGCCCGCCTCCAGGACTTCTCCAGGGTGTCACCCATCCTCTGGAACTCCCTGCCCCAACCCATCAGATTATCACCTACTCTCCTCTCCTTTAGGCGCACCCTGAAAACCCATCTCTTCAGGGAAGCCTACCCCACCCCCTGCTAACCTGCCGACCTCCTCCACTCTTCCTACCACTCCATCCCCCACAGCTATCTCCTCCTGTACCACCATCCCCTCCCTCCTAGATTGTAAGCTCGAAAAAGCAGGGCCCTCAATCCCCTCATGTTTTGAATTGTATTGGTATTGTTCTTTCCCATGTTCTGTCCCCCTTTGTAATGTACAGCGCTGAGCGAACCATTGGCACTTTATAAATACTGTATAATAATAATAATAATAATAATATAGCTGTTCAAATCCTTATAAAGTCCAGAAGTTGGAGCATGAAGAAGAATTTGCACAGAACCAGGGGCGAACTGACCATTTGGAAACTTGGGCACTGCCCGAGGGCCCAGGGTCAGTTGGGGGCCCCATGAGATGCCCCTGGTACCTTTTTCATAGGCTTTTTTGAGTTTGGGCAAGGGAACAGGGGCCCCATGATCCCTTATTGCCCGGGGGCCCCATGAGTTGTCAGTCCGCCCCTGCACAGAACAAAATCTACAGCCCCTTACTGTGTTCTGTAGTGATGTAGTGGCCTTCAGGAGGAACCACAGTGACCAGGGGATTCTCAGCCAGTGAATGAATATAGCCAGCATCTAGCACTTTCTTAGCAACCATTGACAGCAGGGAAGCTGCCAGGTATAATTGCGGTATTTATTTCTACCACTACCACATATGATATTGTGAAGTCTGGCAGTTGAGTGAATACCAGACCGAGCTTTGAGCTCATCATTAGCAGCAATGCATCATCATATCCTTTAACCACTTTCGCTGTGGAGCAGTTTTTAATATTTTTCACTATAATGAAGTAATGGGCCACCTTAAGGCAACACGTTTCCACAGGACATAACGTGCGTTAGTCCACCACACCAATGTAAATAGTGTCTTAGAGCCAAGTAGAACCCAGAATCCCAGTTTTTATATTCAGTGAACAGGTTGTATAATGGCACCGGAAGTACAGCATGTGGCCAGTGAAGAAGCAAGCATAACGTAGCTGAGCTATTGAAGATGTTTTTTTCTTTCACGTAAGTAAATATAATACACCGATGCATTTCACAGCTGTGAGACTATCCCAGTAAATCTTCACACGGGCCATTAAATCCTTCTTCTAATTTACTGTACAACTAATATCTTAGCCAAGTCTGTACTTACATTAATCTATTACAATTTGCCTGAACGCGCAATGCTATGGAATGCTCGGAGATACATCAAGTGTAATGAACATGCTAAGCAGAATAATGAGCTATCTGGAGACCGGTGCCAAGAAAGGAAGAGGGAAAAAAAAATATTTCTGATGAATCTGAATATCGGAAGATTAATTCAGATAATTGGTGCTTAACTAATAATAGAAAGCCTTTTATAGGGAACAATAAAGCCTATTTATAAGCAGGATTAGCTACAAGTTATGGTGCATTTAAATTGTAGCTATAGGGAACAGGAAAGCCTATTTATAGGCAAGCATGGCTACTTTTTAAAGGAAAACTCCAGATCCAGCCAATTATTATTTGTGTGATGTAATTATGTGCAGGCTGTCTTAGCGGGTGAGGGGCTCTGTAAAGAAAGGTCTCAAAGAGATTCTAACCTTTAAAAAACCTTGTTTATTCAGAAAATATGTAAAAAAAGAACATTTCCAGTGTGTTTAGGGGTGACCCGCTTGGAGCTACAACCTACACTGGTCTGGAATTTTAAACCATTAGGGGATTAGGGGATCAATTAATTTGGTTTATTCAGAACATGTGTGTTAAAAAAAATAACATGTTTTAGGGTTGAGCCCATTCTTCAGGGCTAAAAGCTTGGAAATATAGACTACTATAGGCTGTGGCACCTTGGACAAAGCTGAACTGTATATCAGCAGTCTTGTTCGTGCCTTCCACCCAAGCATACGGAACAAGAGCATTCATCATCTCGCCTGGTGCTATAGCCTACACTGGTCTCCAACAGTCTTCTCCAACACTCCATATACTGTACATTATGTGCAGCACTTTGGGAACCCCAAGGGTTGTATTTGAGGCCCCCTAAACCTTGTAAATTGATATTAAAAATTAACAACACATTTTAGGGTTGAGCCCATTCTTCAGGGCTAAAAGATTGGAAACATAGGCCACTATAGGCTGTGGCACGTTGGACAAAGCTGAACTGTACATCGGCAGTCTTGTTCGTGCCTTCCATCCAAGCATACGGAACAAGAGCATTCATCATCTCGCCTGGTGCTATAGCCTACACTGGTCTCCAACAGTCTTCTCCAACACTCCATACACTGTACATTATGTGCAGCCCTTTGGGGACCCCAAGGGTTGTATTAGAGGCCGCCTAAACCTTGTAAATTGATATTAAAAATGAACAACACATTTTAGGGTTGAGCTCATTCTTCAAGGCTAAAAGCTTGGAAAAATAGACCACTATAGGTTTTGGCACCTTGGACAAAGCCCAATTGTATATCAGCAGTCCTGTTCCTGCCTTCCACCCAAGCATACAGAACAAGAGCACTTATCATCTCACCATGTGCTACAACTTACATTGGTCTATGATTCTAAGCTTTTAGCCCTGAAGAAGGGTGTTCAACCCTGAAACATGTTGGAAATTAATTGTTTACATGCTTAGGGGACCAATTAATTTTGTTTATTCTGAAAACTTATAAATATAAAAAATACAATTTTCATATGTGCTTCAGGGTTGAACTCATTCTTCAGGGCTAAAAGCTTGGAAACATAGACCGGTGTAGATTGTGGTGCCTTAAACAAAGTTGAGCTGTATATCAGTAGTCCTCTTCGTGCCTTCCACCCAAGCATACAGAGCAAGAGCACTCATCATCTCGCCTGGTGCTATTGCCTACACTGGTCTCCAACAGTCTTCTCCAACACTCCATATACTGTACATTATGTGCAGCCCTTTGGGGACCCCAAGGGTTGTATTTGAGGCCCCCTAAACCTTGTAAATTGATATTAAAAATTAACAACACATTTTAGGGTTGAGCCCATTCTTCAGGGCTAAAAGCTTGGAAACATAGACCACTATAGGTTGTGGCACCTTGGACAAAGCTGAACTGTATATCAGCAGTCTTGTTCGTGCCTTCCACCCAAGCATACAGAACAAGAGCATTCGTCATCTCGCCTGGTGCTATAGCCTACACTGGTCTCCAACAGTCTTCCCCAACACTCCATATACTGTACATTATGTACAGCCCTTTGGGGACCCCAAGGGTTGTATTTGAGGCCCCCTATACCTTGTCAATTGATATTAAAAATTAACAACACGTTTTAGGGTTGAGCCCATTCTTCAGGGCTAAAAGCTTGGAAACATAGACCACTATAGGTTGTGGCACCTTGGACGAAGCCCAACTGTATATCAGCAGTCCTGTTCCTGCCTTCCACCCAAGCATACCAGACAAAAGCACTCATCAACTCGTCTGGTGTTATAGCCAACACTTGTTTATGTTTCAATTTTGTAGCCCTAAAGAAGTGTGTTCAACCCTTAAATGTGCTGGAAATGATGTGTTTATATGTTTTTGAAATAAACAAGACTTTTAACCATTAGGGGATTAGGGGACCAATGACCTTTGTTTATTTGGTAAAAGTGTAAAAATAAAAAAGATGATGTTCAATTGTGTTTCGGGGTTGAACCTGTTCTTCAAGGCTAAAAGCTTGCAAACATACACCACTGTAGGTTGTGGCACCATGGACAAGGCTGAGCTGTATATCAGTAGTCCTGTTCCTGCCTTCCACCCAAGCATACGGAACAAGAGCACTCATCAGCTCGCCTGGTGCTATAACCTACATTGGTGTATGGTTATAAGCTTTTAGCCCTGAAGAAGGGTGTTCAACCCTGAAAGGTGTTGGAAATGATCTGCTTACATGTTTTTGTAATAAACAAGACTTTGAAATCATTAGGGGACCGATGAATTTTGTTTATTCGATAGACTTGTAAAAATAAAAAATAACATTTTCAAACGTGATTCGAGGTTGAACCCATTCTTCAGTACTAAAAGCTTGGAAAAATAGACCAGTGTGGATTAGGGGACAAATAAACCTTAAGAGCTTTTGAACCATTAAAAGCTCTTTGAGACCTTTTCTTATGGCACTCCTTACCAAGCTAGAGTTCATCCTCAGGCCAAGGGCCACGGCAGTCTATATTGATTTGTAAAGGAATAATACCACTGATGTCTACAAGCCTCATTTAACATGTCCCTGGACTCTTATTTTCTGCATGTCCCCAGCCCCCAACCAGACCTGCATGCCCACAGTCTCTGATCATCATTTTGTCTAGGTAGCCTGACAGTCATCTCCAACACTCCATATACTGCACATTATGTACAGCCTTTTGGAGATCCCAAGGGTTGTATTTGAGGCCCCCTATATTTTGTAAATTGACTTACCCACTAAGACAATCATCACACTTGAAAATGACAAGCAGACCCAGGATTGACCCATGAGTAGAAAAGCCAAACAGAATCCCTCCTTTCAAGATCCAGCACTACATTACACATACAAACTTGTGGGCAGGAGCAGGGCCAGGAGGTAGGCACCCAAGGATAAAGGAACACCACACTGAGGTCCGATACTTCAAGGAAGTACTGTATATTCCCAAGAATGTTCCAACCACACTTTAACGGAGTCTATGCAGTGGTTTCAAACTGGCAAAAACACACAGATGATGGTGTGGTGCAGTACTTGCGGACAGCAATGCCCGGGGACCAACAACATCTGTCACAGGAGGCGGCCAGTAGGCGATGATGCACAAGGCACTAGAAGCTGACAGGTTCCACACAGCAGTACTATCAAACAGTATTCTGTCCCTCCTCCTCTGGAATCTTTCCCTAGGCACACTCTTTGTATCCAGCAGGTTCCTGCCCTAGACCTGACCACATGCAAAATGTGTGCCAAATACATTGAGCCAGTACTTTTTATAAGCAAAGCCCTCATTCAAGATGCTCATGCAGGTCATCCAAGGCAGCAGGATCCAATTGGACAGCTGCTCACCTGATGACATGTATGGAGGCCTAAGAGGAACTTGAGTTCCTCCTGTCCTCCACTCTCCCCGCATGATGGTTGTGGACAGCGCCACCTGTGTAGGGAGGTCAACCAACACCAGCTGACAAACTGACCTAATTCTGTGCAGATAGTGTATACTATTACTGGTTACTTCCTTGGTACCCATTGGTGGCACCCACTGGAGGAGATCCTTGTTTTATGTGAGCAGCCAAGCTGGAGCTAGTGATCTCCTTGAAGTATATAAGTGTGTCTCTTTAACTTCTAACAAATAAGTGCCCCTTGGATAAGTCTTTTTGAAGTCGATTCCCTGATCAGTCTGGCTGTAGAAATGTGTAGAATTACAATAGGTTTTGTGGAACTTCTAGTTTTCCTGACTAGCATTATCAGTTCATTGACTGATCTCTTGTATGGCCCACAGCTGCTCTTTTACACTCAGCAACTGTGCCACCCTGGAGATGCTCTGTGCAAACACAAGTCTTCGTATGGTGTACAGATGCTGATTTTATTATGCATACTCCTCCAAGACTGATTATAAGCTTCCATCTCGGCTCTTAAGTAGTTTGTAAGCAGAAGAGATGCTGGCGGTCCCCCAGGAAAAGTTATTTACAGGCACTAAGTGAAAGGTAACTGACTACACTGGGGGCCACCAATTTCCATAGAATATCACCTGCGCTACTACATTTCTCTGGAGAATGACACTAACACAGCATATTTAATGACACCATCCAGAAAAACATTATATAGAAGAAGGGAACTGAAGGAAGATATACAATACTTAAAACTGAACCCCAGCCTTCCCTGCAGTCTTGCTGTTAGGGATCGGGGTGTGACCAGAAATGTGTGGACTGACACAGGGAAGTAGCAGGCTTCAGGAACACAGGCGTAGTCAGGGCTGGAGAGGTGGAATGGTCAGGCGGGCCGTAAGGTATTGTCAGGCACCACCCGGCGGGATCTCTAGTGACCCACAGACCAGGATTCCCCAGGGCGCGGAGTCTAAGCCCCAGTCTGCCTTTTCACCAGAGCCCCTGATGGTGGGGATGGACTTGGTGCAGGACTGAGACCACGTCGCGGCCGCTGAGTGCACCCAACTGTGGTAGAGGGGTCCGCCGAGGGTATGTACCGGGGGAAAGCCTGATGTGAAGGGGCTGGCAGGTTTGGAGAGTAGTGACTGGATCCGTGCGGGATGGATGGATCGTCTGGGTAGCGTCAGGTGTAGTCAGGCAGGCCAGGTCAGCAACGTGCGGGCAGTGAGGTACCGGAGGAGCAGACAGAGAATAGTCAGGGTCACAAGCCGGGTTCAGTAACTCACGGGCAGCGCGGTACAGAGGATCAGGCAGAAGGATGGTCAGGCAAGCCAGGGGTTCAACAGGAGACGGTCAGCAGAGGTCAGGATCAAAGCAGGGTCAGCAACTAGGCAGATAGGCAGGAATACAGGATACCAGGTACAGGGGCTCATGGGAAACATACACCAAGGCCCTGATCACAGGCCTGGTCCTACTTAAATACACCTCCTGCAATCAGCTTCAGCTGATGGCTGACTGCAGGAGTGAGCTTCTGGTTGCTGAGAGCACCCGTTGGTCAGCCCTGGTACTGCAGCCCACACAGCAGGTGAGTCCCACCACCAGTGCTGAGTCCATTCCTGACACTTGCACATGTAGCGCACCCCCACAGGTGCAACTGTGAATAAACTGGCTCCTTTGCCAAATTTTAGTGCAGAAGCAGCCAGGCACGCAACATTTTCTCTCTCTCTCTGGCTCAATAAACAATCTAGGGAGAGTATTTTATGCTTTTATTCTGATCTAAACTTGGATGGGGTGAGGGGAGCATGGGATACTCCAAAAACACTGAATAGCTGGAGGACACTCCACTACCCTGTCACTGTGTCACAAGGCAGAAGCAGTAGATGAGATTAAGTTCTTTTATGGAACACCACTGATGGAATATGTATTAGGGACTTTCAATGAAAACAGAACTGCACATAGTCACTAGGGCTCTGAATTTGAGTCAGTTCTCACAATCTTGCAGCATTATCAGTTGCCTCCTTCTGATATCCACTCTTCAGTGAGGGAGGAACAAAGCTCACAATACCACAGGACAGCAGGACATCCTCCTCCAACTTCTACTGGATACTCTTCATGGAGTTCTCCAGACAAAAATCCCAGATCAGACTTTGAAGTAGGTCCCCCAGCTTTGCTACAGCTAGAACCTCAATAACCCTCAAGCAGCGTTCTAGTGAACTGCCCTTATAGACAAAGCCCCCTCAGGCCAGGGACTCCTCCTGCAGAACTGGACCCAGGACCAACTCCAATTTCTCCAGGCCTCAGATCATTTATGGACTCTCCAGCTACCTACTGGGTACACCTCCCCCAGTCATTGGCTGGGTCTCCATAAATAGTCAGACTGCCCATCTGCCATTCCTCCCACTGCAATTGCAGAACCCTCTAGAATACAGGGGAAAACTTTCAGACCAGCAGCCTGTGAAACAACGAGCAGGCTTAAGCAACCGACAACTGCTCCACTGACTACAGGAGAGCAAACTAAAATTACCTAGGATCCTACACTCTTACTAGGAGGGTGCTAAACACAGTTTTACTGGATCCTCTCCTTTACTAAAATAGCTTACTCTGGTTTCACTGCATACAATCTAAAAAACTCAGGAAGGCCAATTTTGTAAAAATTTGTTGCTTATAGAATATAGCTGATATTTTCTAAGAAGGACCAAAAATTAGTAGTTACCACCACAGAATATATAGAACAAGAGCTGTCCTATAACGGTAGTGATTGTTGAGGACTCTTGCTTCAGGCACTGGAAAAAGAGAGGACTACATGCATATGTGTAGCTCTGGCTTACCAGTACTGGTCTTAGATCTACCAGTTTTGACATAATTGTTGAGGAAGAGTAGCTGGGAGGAAAACAGGTTAAGCTCTACTTTCCTCCAATGGTAGCACAAACAGTAGAGTGGGAATCTGCTAGAGGAGGAGAGAGCAAAGAGGAAGGCAAATATGCTCCACATCCCTCCAATGGTAGTGCAGAGAGCAGCCGAAGATTTTTTTGGAGGATCTACCAGTTTTGACATCATTGTTGAGGAGGAGTAGCTGAGAAGAAGTCAGGTTATGCTCTAAATCCCTCCAATGATAGCATAGGGATTAGTGGGGGAGTTTGCTGGAGGCAGAAGAGTTGACAGGAAGATGGGTTGTGCTTTATCTTTATCTAATAGCAGCATGGAATGTGGGGAAGGAGTATGCTGGGAAGGACCCGGGGGTGCACCTGAGAGGTTATGCTCAATTGTACTCCAATAGTAGCTCAGAGAGCAGCAGAGGAATTCACTGGAGAAGGAAGAGCTGAGAGAAAGGCTTGGTGTGCTCCGTCATCCTCCAATGGAAGCACATAAGGGGGGTGGAGTCTGCTGGAAGAAGAGTAGCTGAGAGGAAGTCTCTACCTCCTTCCAGTGGTAGCACAGAGAGCAGGGGAGGCTTCTGATGGAGGAGAAGGCGCTAAGAGGAAAGCAGGGTATGCTTCCTCTTTCCCCAATGACAGCACAGAGTTCGGGGGGGGAAGGGTCTGTTGAGGGAAGAAAATTGAGAGGAAGGCTTTACCCTGCAATGGCAGTGCAGCAAAAAGGGAGGAGTCTGAAGGAGGTAGAGCTATGAAGAAGGCAGGATAAGCTGCATTTTTTTCCAAAGGCAGATGGCTGAGGGGTAGGTGTCTTCTCAAGGAGAAGGAGATGAGAGATAGACAGGCTGTGAACTACCTTCCTTGAATGGTAGTGAAAAAAGCAGGGGAGGAATCTGCTGGAGGAAGAAGAGATGGGAGCAGAGCAGGGGCGGACTGACAACTCATGGGGCCCCCAGGCAATAGGGGATCATGGGGCCCCTGTGTCCTTGCCCAAACTCAAAAAAGCCTATGAAAAAGGTACCAGGGGCATCTCATGGGGCCCCCTACTGACCCCGGGCCCTCGGGCAGTGCCCAAGTTTCCAAATGGTCAGTCTGCCCCTGGAGCAGAGTAAGGTATGCTCTACCTCCCTTAAGTGGCAGCCCAAAGAGTGGAGGAGGAGCTGAGAGGAAGACAGGGTGAAAGACAGGGTATGCCCCACCTCCCCACTTAAGGAAGCTACTGGAGAGGGAGAAAGATTCATATTGGCGTTTACTCTCCTTCTCCTCTTTCTGCAATATACAGTAACACAAAGGAAATGGGTGGGGGTGCTGAGAGATCTGCAGGAGGACAACATATGTTATGTTTTCTTCCTCCTCCATTCAGGAAAAGATGCTGCTTACTACTCAAAAAACTACTACTACTTGGAGTGACTCAGAGTGAGGTCCTTCTCCACTTTTTTATATGGACATCAACATGTGTTCATCAAGGTGGGGATTGGTGCTGGCTGACACGCCTAATGAGGAATCCAGTCATTAGTCCTACAGTGGAAGGATAAGAACGTTTATTGACACTCTTCCCATAGAGATGAGCGCTGAATACATAGCCAAATATAATTATTATAATTAAAGTTGATTACAGTTTTAAGACATTTTTTCAGCACATTTAATCAGGACAATTCACCAAGGGAAGGATGACATCCCAGTAGAGTTGGGTACAAGATAACCATCCTATTTTTTTCCCCAAGGATGTCCATGTCCATATGTACACAATATTTTATTACGCTTGAACAGAAACTGTTTTATGAGAGAGAAGGAACCATGACCCTTTTAGCTGGCAGACCTACAAGGAGCTGAAACATATACAGTTGTGTTCAAAATAATAGCAGTCAGACATCACTAACCTGATCAATCACTGTTTTTGGTAGAAATGATATTTCTACATGGCAAATAATTTACTAGCAGGTGTAGTAGAGTAATATAAATCCAACAGACCCAACAGTCATGACATGCATGCTGCTGATTCTGTGTAATTGAATCACTCATTGAAAGGGGCATGTTCAAAATAATAGCAGTGTGGAGTTCTATTAGTGAGGTCATTCATTCTTTGAAAAACAGGTGGCAATTATTGCCCTTATTTAAGGAAGAAAGGCAGCAAATGTTGTACATGCTGGTTACAGTGCATTTCTCTCTGAAATTCTGAGGAAAATGGGTCGTTCCAGACATTGTTCAGAAGAACAGTGTACCTTGATTAAAAAGTTGGTTGGAGAGGGGAAAACATATAAAGAAGTGCAGAAAATGATCGGCTGCTCAGCTAAAATGATTGCAAATGCTTTAAAATGGCAACTAAATCCTGAAAGACGTGGAAGAAAGCGAAAAACTACCATTCGAATGGATAGAATAGCCAAAATGGCAAGGACTCAGCCAACAATCAGCTCCAGGAAGATGAAAGAAGGTGTAAAGTTACCTGTGAGTACTGTTACAAATAGAAGACGCCTATGTGAAGCCAAGCTATCTGCAAGAAGCCCCCGCAAAGTCCCACTGTTGGAAAAAAGACATGTGCTGAAGAGGTTACAATTTACCAAAGAGCACATTGACTGGCCTAAAGAGAAATGGCGCAACATTTTGTGGACTGATGAAAGTAAGATTGTTCTTTTTGGGTCTAGTGGCCGGAGACAGTTTGTCAGACGACCCCCAAACACTGAATTCAAGCCACAGTACACTGTGAAGACAGTGAAGCATGGTGGTGCAAGCATCATGATATGGGGATGTTTCTCATACTACGGTGTTGGGCCTATTTATCACATACCAGGGATCATGGATCAGTTTGAATACATCAGAATACTTGAAGAGGTCATGCTGCCTTATGCTGAAGAGGAAATGCCCTTGAAATGGGTGTTCCAACAAGACAACGACCCCAAACACACCAGTAAACGTGCAACATCTTGGTTCCAGACCAACAAGATTGACGTTATGGAGTGGCCAGCCCAATCCCCGGATCTTAATCCAATAGAAAACTTGTGGGGTGACATCAAAAATGCCGTTTCTGAGGCAAAACCAAGAAATAGAGCAGAACTGTGGAATGTAGTCCAATCATCCTGGGCTGGAATACCTGTTCACAGGTGCCAGAATTTGGTTGACTCCATACAACACAGATGTACAGCAGTTCTCAGAAACAGTGATCAATCATTAAGTGATTCAAAGGAAAGCAAAATCTTCAAACATTTTTCAGTTTATATAGTGAATGTTTGAGTTTGTAAAGAAGAATACAAACACTGCTATTTTTTGAACAGTCTAATATTCAGTTTTCTTCAATTTTTTTTAGAACAACACAAATTTGATATATTTTTCTTTTTGTTTTGATTTGGAATAGAATGTGTCGTGTTCCCAATGCATTTGTGTGTATGGAAATAAAAGCTATTAGAAGGATTTTGAGCTTTATTCACTTTTTTCAACACACTGCTATTATTTTGAACACAACTGTACCTTTACTAAGTTTTGGTAGGCATGCAGGCAGCCATGACATTTTATCGTCATCGTTCATTAGAATTCATGACAAGTCCAGTATTGCTACTGAGTTATGGACATTTTTAAAGTTGAACTTAACCTTGAAAAAAAAACTGCTAACAAGAAGGATTTCATCGGTGTCCTACCTGCCTGCTAGGAAGCTTCTAAAGATTGAACACTAAGTTGCGCATATGCAGCTCAGTATACATTCTCAGCATTGGTGCTGGGATGAATTGACTGGTATATATATCAAAATCATAAGTGTATTGAACTGGTAATTTGCCTAGGCACCACATCCCCATCAAAGCATGCAATTCCATAGAACATCCTCATTTACCAAACATACTTTTCCTCATGCAGAACGTTTTAGGTGCCAAGTAGGTTGCCAACTATCCCATCATAATTAAGTTTTTTTGCCATAGGGCTTAAAATCACATAAAAGAAAACACGCTGCATGTAACAATATATCAATTTATCACTTTAATTCCCCCATACTGTATATACCCTTAAACTCCCACTGCTTAGCAAACGCAGATATTTCTACAACCCTATGAAACAAATTTTATTTTCATTCTGTTGAAGCTGTGGCAGTGGGATGAGGATAATTCTCAAAGTTTCCCAGATTGTGTATCTCCTTCCTCAGGAAGAATATAGGAGGTGTGTATATAGCAATAGGATAGCCAAACAACAATGCAAAGAATCAGGGACTCACGTCTAAGGGAAGATAGCTGGATACATAACTGGGGTCCTAGGATACTAGAGCTCATAAAAAGCTTCAATAAATCTGCCAGGTTATAATATACAGTGATCATGGGAGATCTTGATGTGCCAGAATAAGCACTTAGATCAAACCATACATGAATTTTAAGTTCCCAGTTGAATATCCTGTATATATAACCTAGATCCTGGCAGTAGTACCCACATGAGCAACAGTATAGTGCCAGTCAAGTGCTCCAAGGATGCATGTGCAGAAGTAAAGTCTCTCCAGGCTGGTCAACTACTATCAAGTAGTTGGAAGAATGCTGTTGGATAAAGGAAGACCTGAAGGAGGAACATTCAGAAAAGAGAGCTGTTATCTATTATGCTGGCTGCTGTTGGGGTGACTTAGCGTAAGGTCTTTCTCCACTTCTTCATATGTGGAGATATGGCAAGAATGGAAGCATAGAGTAGTTGGGAGAATGCTGTTGAAAGAAAGACCTGGAGTATGACAACATGGCTTCTGCTCTCCTCCTCCACTATTCAGAACAGTATGGTGCTCACTACGTTTCTGTCTGCTATTATAGTGACTTGGAGTGATATCCTTCTTGCCTACTTCAAGATAGGACAAAAATGGAAGCACCAAGTAGTTGGGAGAATACTGCAGAAGGAAGAGGAACATGGAGGAGGAAAACATGGGTTATGCTCTCCTCCTCCCTGCAGAATAGAATAATGCTTACTACTTTGCTGGCTGCCATTGTAGAGACTTACAGTGTTGTCCTTCTTAACGTCTTCAAGATACGGCATGAAGATTGAAGAAGTGGTTGGAAGAATGCTGTTGGAAAAAGAGACCTGGAGAAAGAGGAACATGATTTATGCTCCCCTTCTCCATTTAGAACAAGATGCTACTTACCACTTTCATAGCTGCTGTTGAGGTGACTCAGAGTGAGGTTATTCTCCACTTTTTCATATATGGAGAACTGGCAAAGATGGAAGCACGAAGTGGTTGGGAGAATACTGAATGCTGTTGGAAAGAGAGAGACCTGGAGGAAGAGGAACATGGTTTATGCTCTCCTTCTGCATTCAGAACAAGATGCTGCTTACTACTTTGCTGGCTACTATTGCAGTGACTCAGAGTGGGGTCCTGCTCCACTTCTTCATATCTGGAGATAGGACAAAGATGGAAGTACAGAGTCATTGGGACAATGCTGGTGGAGAAAGAGAGACCTGGTGGCTATTATTAGAGTGACTCAGAGTAATGTCCTTCTCCATTTCTTTATATGTGGAGATAGGGCAAAGATAGAGATGGCAAAGCACCAACTTGGGAGCTTGCAGCACCAGAAAGAAGGTAAGTGAAGAGAACTTGATTTTTGGCATAGTTGGCTGATATGGGTTACATTGGTTGGACTACACCCATACTTTGACTTTACCCTCATTCTTGTGCTCATAGCACAGCAGCCAGCATCGATAACTGGCTGTACAAATTAAAAAAAGATTTTCCAGGTAGGCAGTGACCAATTGAGAAGACTTTTTTTAAATCCAGATTCCCCTTGAAGTATTAAGCTTAAGAAGCATTAAATAAAAAGACACGGATAAGGTAGGTATAATATTTCATGTAATCGGCTCACGAGATGGATCCGGTTCCTAAATCCAGTCATTTGCTTAGCATAAGTACAGTTCATGTCATCTGGTGAGCCCAAAGCCTTTTGCATGAAAATCTCTGGGGTCCCTGGCAGCGATGCGCTGTGTCTGGGGACAGATAAAGCTTTTCTTGTTCTCAGTTAGATCTCCATCTCTTTCATTCATTGGCAGCTCAGAGTAAGACTCCGTTCTGAGCCTGAGAGATTTTCACAATTCCTGGAACAGTGGTGGACGATAATACAGCCAATGGATAAGGTTACGGGAGTTAATTAAGATCCTGAGCACTATTCAAAGACACAGATTAAAAGTAGCTGCCCGTGTACAAATGTTTTTGTTTTTTTTTTCCGTGTGCGCGTTTGATCCGCAAGGCGAGCAGACGAGGCCATGCTGGGAATATGAGGCATCTCTTCAAATCCTCTGACCTCATTTTATGTGCGGCTACCCTGGGACGATATATTAAAGCAGAAAGACAAGATTCGAGGCTTTCAGCACAGAAACGGAATAAAGGTAAATAGCTGATACAATGACTAGTACACATGGGTGTCTAAAGGAGGCTTCTACTTTGTTTGCAATGCTGGCCAATCTCTCTGACACCAAGGGGTTATTATATTAAAAATTTGCATATAAATTCACCCAGTGAAAGTGCATTTACATTCATTCTGTACAAAATGGGGCAAAAAATGACGAACGTTATTAGGCTATTTCCTATACTGTTCGAATGTTTTTGATTTGATTAAAGATAGAAAATACCATATTTGGCCAATAGATGGTGCTATGTATCATAATTGGCACCATCTAGTGGCCAAAGGCAGCATTTTCCAGGTTAAGGCAACAAAAAAAAAACAATCAAGCAGCACCAGAAATAGCCTAACATTTGTTTTTTGCCCCTAGTGAATGTACATGCACATTCACTAAGAGAATTGTTATGCAAATGTTTTTAGTAAATAGATCCCCAAGTGTACTGAAACAAATGTTGACTTGAAATGGTACTATGGGCGAAATAGAAATGACACATATGGCACAGTGTACCACTAGCATGTAGTATATATCTGGGAAAAAAAAAAATAATACAAATATTTAGAACAGCACTGCAATACATGCACATTTCTCCAAGCTTTGTCTCTTTAACCTGTAACCATCCTTGACAGCAAATGGTTATACCAGGATCATGGCTGCAGCGGCAGGTATTGTTTCTTACAGCTGGTGATTGGCTTTCATTTAAAAGTGATCAAGTGGATTTATAGCCACCTGATCAATTTTACAACTCTCTGCAAGACCCCCCTCCTGTCCCAGACCATGGTGATTTCCAGGCTCTCACATTCCTCTGGAAAGCCTGGCACTGTTGTAAGCAGTCAGGAAAGGTTCCCACAGAGGAGATGGAGGGACATTTGTTCATTAATCTCCTCTGTGACGAATGATCCAGGAAGTGACAAGGATTTAATTGCTTCCAGTTTCAGAGCCGTCATTTCCTGGCAGTTATCAAGCACGATCTGTGCTTGGTTAGCTGCTTTGAAGGCCAGGGGAGACCTTGGGGGTCTAAGACCACCCTGTGATGCTGAGCCTTCATGATTAAAAGAGCTTAAATCCAATGAATTAAAGGGGTGGGCCAGAGACCATCAGGCTGGGAAGGAAAGAGCTAGCTGACACTGAAAGTCCTCCAGCCAAGAAATAAGGTGGGCTCTGACTTTCTGCACATTGTGAGATGCCACTTTTCAATACGGGGGAGGAGCCAGTACAACTGTACAAGACTGAAGGGAAAGTTCCAACTTTCATTAAAATAATCCATGGTGAACCTGCCATGAGGATCCTTTTTCAGGCACTTCCTGTTGTAGGGTAACACCGCTCTGTTCCCTTCTCCCAACTGGGTTCCCGCATTGTCACACAGGCTTCCCATGGAGACTTCAAGTGGCCATTCCACCTTACATTACACAGACATGGTCCACTGTTGTCACCATCAGCAAATCCGCCCAAAGAAATACTATACTGGAGTGCATGGAGACAGGAAATGGCTGCAATGGGGCTAAAGGAGATCAGCAAACAAAATGTGATTCAGTTCAGGTTTACACCAAGCTACTCTAATGTCTACAGGCTGTAGACTTACGCCCAACTCATCTGCACAAGCACAGTAAAATCCCATGATACTTTGGTTCTCAACGTTGGATTTAACGAACACTAGTAAAGCACAATTTATGTATACGTAGCCTTCTGTATCATTCCATAGTGAGGATCTCTACATAACTTTTAATTGAATTTTACGATTGTGATAAATTAAAATATGGTTTTATGTCCTCTGCTCTGTGCTTCATAATTATAAGTATATATCACAGTTAAAGCCATGACTTAGATCCAGGCTCCCCCTTGTTCTCTCTTCTCCTACACCATAAATTAAAGCAAACCTTGCATGGAGATGTTTCAGAACCTAGGAGGAGAAATGGAGGAAGAATATGACTTTAATAAGCAAGTCATAGGATCGTAGAATGGTATCACTGACTCTATGGTTTAGTATAGCCTTCCTCAACCTTGTCACCCCAAAGGAACTCTTGAAATAATTTTCAGGTCTAAGGGAACTCCTGCTAATGCTAGAACAAATTCATTGGAGGTCAGCTAAAAATACCATAGGTGTCACACTGCTGGCAGTGCCAAGTTGGGTTGGCTATGGAACTATACAGGCACCATTGGATGGAAAGTCAACAACCACAGCTTGAGGAACCTTTCAATGTACCCTAGGGATCCACACAACCCTGGCTGAAAATCACTGCTTGATGACAGAAGGTCTAGGTGGGTTTCCTAAGGAGAGTAGATGGCCAGACCATCACCACTACATTCTGTGCTAGCAGATGATCACTGCCAAACATAGCACATAGACAATTTTCAATGAATTTGGTGGGATTTGGACCTTCCACCTCTTCATGGGCACCAGCAAATCAGAGGTTATTTTCTCTGAGTCTGCTTTCCAAGTCTTCCATTTTCATATCATGCATGTTGGTCATGGACCTTAACAGAGGTACATCTTTTTCCGGGGTTATGGATTTATTCACTAATTATACCACCCTGCCTTCCAGAGCAGGTGTCTTCTCCAATTTTATGGACATTATGGGCATCATGTCAGGAAAATGTTGTTTAACAGCCCCAAACACTTCAGACAGACAGAGTTTGGCTTTGACATCATTGGGTTTTTTTTTCAATCTGTTATTTAAAAATGATAACATACTAAAATATATGTAGTACTACCCCCATAGGAGTTGCTGAAGTTTTAGGTCCCTCTATAGTTCTATAGCCAGGAAACACACAATTTTCACAGACTTGCATTCTGGAGACAGCAAACAGTCCTTGAGCTTGCTTTTTTTAGTTTTTTTTAGTGGTATTATACTTGGATTGGGTAGAGGGGTGTATGGGATGCACAAGGGGACTATAACTAAGGACACTTTCCTTGCAAATATGTACAAGTCCAAGGTAGGAAATTCTCCTCTGGGAGAGCTCTCCAGCCTCTCCTGGTGTACCACCCCAGATCCCAGATAAATTCTCTTCTTTACCCAGCTGTCTGGAGGAATCCCTGGGCAAGGGCATCCAAAGCTGCCAATTTAAAAGTAACAGTCTCGGATGCAGAGTTAGTCAGGTTTCCCACCAGAATGCCCTCTCCCCTTGTTTGGCCCAGGGGGTGTAGGATTATTCACTCAGTTTTTGCCTGTGAGCTGGTTGGGTTGGTGGCTGCATTCAGGAATTCTGCTGGGCAGGCTCCTTCCCTGGCTCCACAGGTGGTCCTCCCTCTGGGGACTGGTGGGGCTGAGTGATCCTCCTTTCCAGGTCCCGGCCTGTAAGTAGGCGCCTTCTCACTTGGCCCCCTCCCAAACTAGCTAGCAACACTTAACTAACTAGAGGGGTGATACATACTGTATATACACTCACCACCAGTTTATTAGGTACACCTTGCTAGTATTCGTTGGACCCCCTTTTGCCTTCAGACGTGCCTTAGTTCTTTGTGACATAGATTCAACAAGGTGTTGGAAACATTCCTCAGAGATTTTGATCCATGTTGACATGAATTACTGTTGCCTTTCTATCATCTCAAACCAGTCTGCCCATTCTCCTCTGACTTCAACAAGGCATCCACAAAACTGCCGCTTGCTGGATATTTTCCCTTTTTCGGACCATTCTCTGTAAACTCTAGAGATGGTTGTGCATGAAAATCCCAGATCAGCAATGTTTTAAATACTCAGACCAGCCCATCTGGCACCACCAATAATGCCACGTTCATAGTCACCTAAATCACCCTTTCTTCCCCATTCGGATGCTTGGTTTGAACTCAGAAAGTCGTCTTCACCACGTCTAGATGCCTAAATGCATTGAGTTGCTGCCATGTGATTGGCTGATCAGCAATTGTGTTACATAGCACTTGCACAAGTAGTGGACCTAATAAAATGGCTGGTGAGTGTATAAGAAGCATATACAATTAACAACAACTATACATAACCAAGAGTGAGAATAGTAAAATAAGAGTTCTTCAAAGGATTCATAGTAGGATAAGATAAAATAAAGTACAAACTGGATGGGAATTTGTTATAATAAATATTGCACAATCTGAGATAACACAATAGATAAGGACATAAGCGTAAAACAGGGGCGGACTGACAACTCATGGGGCCCCGGGGCAATAGGGGATCATGGGGCCCCTGTGTCCTCACCCACACTCAAACCACACCCAAAAAAGCCTATGAAAGGTACCAGGGTCATCTCATGGGGCCCCCTACTGACCCCGGGCCCTCGGGCAGTGCCCGAGTTCCCAAATGGTCAGTCCGCCCCTGGCGTAAAATATATATTAAAATGGAAGGAGAGAAGGGGGGATGAGGATGGGGGAAGGGGGGGGTGTGAGAAGAAATTAGATGCCTAATTGGAGGGTAAATATATCTATAGGCAGAAGAAGAATATATAGATAATGAGCGATATAAACCAAGTTTGCATCAAGGGCTCTCCGAAGAAGCAGAGTCAGTCAGGTTAAGGCTGTATTCATCAGAATGTGACAAGTCCTTCCAGCGGAACCGTTCGCTAAGAAAATGAGCATCAATGTTAGAGTTTCCAGGATCCCCATTAATAGACCCCTCCAGGGCTAGAACAAGATAGGGGCAGGAAGGGCAGGTGCCCTTACACCACTTGGGAGCCAAGAAGTCAGCACCGCTCCACATGATTGCTTCAGTTCACTGGTGAAGGACTATCAGACAGTGACCTCTCTTCTGCTGGGACCTGCCTTTCTGTTTGCACCAACAGCTACTGCCTGTTTATTGTAACAACCTGCATAAGAAAATGTGCAGAATATGTATGGTCCAAAATACCCAAATAGTGCCTACATCTGATTGCATGCAGTTGCTGTTTAACCATCCAAACGGAACAATGCTTTTTCCAAAATGAAGCCTTTCCTCCACCGTGGGCTGTGGCTGCCGGCAATGAGCTCATCAAAGCTTGCACAATAACATGAGCCTCACTGCAATTATGCCAGTTCCTCCAGTCATCCTTATGGAACCACAAGCAACACAAGCAGTACAATGGTGCACCTAACGTCCCCACCCAGGGATGGCTCCTCCTTTGATAGGCTTAGTTGTAAGAAACCTTACTTTACCTTACAACAAAGCTTACCATGATCAATGCAGGCCATGATTGATTGACAATTTTTCCACCCAGCTCCTCCAATTTTTCAATCGATGCAGCCATCCAATGAGTGAATTCTGTTCATCAGCAACTGGTTGAAATCCATGAATGGGCAGTTTTGTTGTACTTGTTAAACAATACCTTCAACAAGCTTTGTGACTTATTGGCCACTTCAGGGATAATAGGCAGATACTAAAACCACAACAAACAAATTCATTCCAATGTACTAGCGCAATGTAAGAGAAATTTTGCTTTTTTCTTTTCTTTTTGTAGTTCTAGAAAATCTCAGCTGGCCGAAGAATGATGACATGGAAAGGTAGTATTTACCAGCGGTAAAGTGGCTTCTATTGCAATTATGTGTTATATAAAAATTCAGGTTGTGTTCCTTCTGTACAGTAATGAAACACAAACCAGCATGAAAAAAGGAATAAGAGCAAAAGGCGCTTTGACCTGCCAAAGATGCCTTCTGAATGCCGTGTTGTCAGCTTCTGGATATATTTATAAAATATGTGAGTCCTGTAGGGGAAAAAAATGGACTTGATGACCCTATCTTAGACCTGGCGCACACTTTCCTCTGCTGCAGGCTTGAGCCTCATCTTCTGTTCGTATACTATCATTTTAGAGTGCTACTGTTTTGGCTTTCGGGCAATACAATGAGGATCGAGACGGTGAGCTAATGGATTATCCTATGTGGAAGATGTTTTAAGGGAAACAACAGGATATTAATACATAGGTGCTGTCTGACCTTACTTAGAAATATGGGGTCAAAAAGGGGCTTTTCAGATTGGACTCACAGCAGTAAGGATGAAATATATTGTGAACACAGACTACTGATCACACACAATGGGATAATATCTATTCACTGGTTATTCAAGGCTTGAATATTATAAGGAATATAGTAAACATACAGGTGAAACTCGAAAAATTAGAATATCGTGCAAAAGTTCATTTATTTCAGTAATACAACTTAAAAGGTGAAACTAATATATGAGATAGACTCATTACATGCAAAGCAAGATAGTTCAAGCCGTGATTTGTCATCATTGTGATGATTATGGCTTACAGCTCATGAAAACCCCAAATCCACAATCTCAGAAAATGAGAATATTGTGAAAAGGTGCAATATTCTCGGCTCAAAGTGTCCCACTCTAATCAGCTAATTAAGCCATAACACCTGCAAAGGGTTCCTGAGCCTTTAAATGGTCTCTCAGTTTGGTTCAGTAGGAATCACAATCATATGAAAGACTGCTGACCTGATAGTTGTGCAGAAAACCATCATTGACACCCTCCATAAGGAGGGAAAGCCTCAAAAGGTAATTGCAAAAGAAGTTGGATGTTCCCAAAGTGCTGTATCAAAGCACATTAATAGAAAGTTATGTGGAAGGGAAAAGTGTGAAAGAAAAAGGTGCACAAGCAGCAGGGATGACCTCAGCCTGGAAAGGATTGTCAGGAAAAGGCCATTCAAAAGTGTTGGGCACTTTCACAAGGAGTGGACTGAGGCTGGAGTCAGTGCATCAAGAGCCACCACACACAGACGGATCCTGGACATGGGATTCAAATGTCGTATTCCTCTTGTCAAGCCGCTCCTGAACAACAAACAACATCAGAAGCGTCTTACTTGGGCTAAAGAAAAACAGACCTGGTCTGTTGCTCAGTGGTCCAAAGTCCTCTTTTCTGATGAGAGCAACTTTTGCATCTCATTTGGAAACCAAGGACCCAGAGTATGGAGGAAGAATGGAGAGGCACACACTGCAAGATGTTTGAAGTCCAGTGTGAAGTTTCCACAGTCTGTGTTGATTTGGGGAGCCATGTCATCTGCTGCTGTTGGTCCACTGTGCCTCATTAAGTCCAGGGTCAACGCAGCCATCTACCAGGTGATTTTGGAGCACTTCATGCTTCCTTCCGCAAACGAGCTTTATGGGGATGCTGACTTCATTTTCCAGCAGGACTTGGCACCTGCCCACACTGCCAAAAGCTCCAAAACCTGGTTCAATGACCGTGGGATTACTGTGCTTGATTGGCCAGCAAACTCACCTGACCTGAACCCCACAGAGAATCTATGGGGCATTGACAAGAGAAGGATGAGAGACATGAGACCGAACAATGCAGCAGAGCTGAAGGCCGCTATCGAAGCATCCTGGTCTTCCATAACACCTCAGCAGTGCCACAGGCTGATAGCTTCCATGCCACGCCGCATTGAGGCAGCAATTGCTGCAAAAGGGGCCCAAACCAAGTACTGAGTACATATGCATGCTTATACTTTTCAGAGGTCCGATATTGTTCTATGTACAATACTTGTTTTATTGATTGCATGTAATATTCTCATTTTCTGAGATTGTGGATTTGGGGTTTTCATGAGCTGTAAGCCATAATCATCACAATTATGACAAATCACGGCTTGAACTATCTTGCTTTGCATGTAATGAGTCTATCTCATATATTAGTTTCACCTTTTAAGTTGCAGTAATACAGTAAATGAACTTTTGCACAATATTCAAATTTTTCGAGTTTCACCTGTATATGGAATCAGCCTTGTATACCTGTATTGTGGAACAGCCCACTTCCACCTCCATTATAACAATGACTCCAAGCCTTGATGTCAAGATCTATATGGTCAATGCAGCACACTCTTGTATTCCTGCATTGTGGAAAGACCCACCTCCACCTACAGTACATTATAGCAGTGACTCCAATGCCCTGATGTCATGATCCACATGGTCAATACAGCTCTTGCATCCCTGCTCCAATACATTGATGGAATCAAACAAATGGAGGACCTTTCCAACCCTGTTAAAGGTTCTGACTCAATATCCTGAACTATCTGGCACTAATGGATAACTTTCTCTTTCACAGAAGAATATAAAAGCCTCCTCTCCAACCCAGATCACTCCTCAACATCCAGCTAATAATGTCCTCTTCCACAATGCACATTCTCAAGCTACCTTTTAATAATACTGCCCCATTTCTCCTTCCCTAACCTTATCTATGCCTTTCCCATCCCACTCCTTTATATTCAAAGGTGGTTATTCTTGGCTATTCCCCTGGGGTCCCCCTCCTGCCTTCTTTGCAGGCCTTCCATTCCATCCTCCTTCCAAGTCAGTCTCAACTCCCAACCAATGTGAGAAGATGCCACCTTTCTATTCATTAGCCCAAGTCCCACCCCCCCATTCCCAACTGTGTTACGTACACCATGACCAGTACCATGAAATGTTAAATTGTAGCATGAGGAAACTTCCATTGGACATCCTGATCAAAAGAAAAAACATATCTTAGACCCCATTCACACCTGAGCATTTTGTAGCACGAAGCTTAAAGCGGAGTTTCACTCTAAAGTGGAAGCTCCACTTGTTTGCCTCATCCTCCCCTCCACTGCCATATTTGGCACCTTTTGGGGGAGAGGGGGGAGCCGGTACTTGTTTTTGACAGGTACCCGCTCCCACTTCCGGCTCAGTTTGCCAAGGCGAAGTGAGCCGTAAGTTCGGCCCCTCCTTCTTCCCGCAGTCTATTGGGAACCTCCACAGGTCCCAGAAGACTACCGGACCAATCAGGAGATGCAGCGCGACTCACGCATGCGCAGTGGGCACCCAGCTGTGAAGCCGCAAGCTGTCACAGCCTAGTGTCCACAGTTGATATGCCGGTGCTGTGGAGAGAAGAAGAGAAGGGATGACGTGGGTGAGCACATCGCTGGACCCTGGGACAGGTGAGTGTGTGTTTATTAAAAGTCAGCAGCTACAGTTTTTGTAGTTGCTGACTTTTAATAAACACAAATATCTGGAACTCCGTTTTAAGCTCCAAAACGCTCAGCAAGCAAAATTCCATTAATTTCAATGGTCCTGTTCATATCTGAGCATTTTGCACCTGGAAGCTCCAAGACAGTCAAGCAAAGTCCTATTTATTTCAAAGGCCCCATTCACAGCTGAGTGATTTGGAATCAGTGCCAGAATCCTCACGATTCTGCCCATGTTTTCAAACCATGCTAAAATTGTGGTGAAACGCGGAACTCACTTTTTGGTGCCATTCATTCTTACTGTGTGATTTTCCTGAGATGGTAAAATAATAAATTGCATGTGAAAAAACACACCTGGCTCAGGGCCAAAATGTAGTCCTGAAGTTTCTTTGGCGCTACAAAAACACATAAGGCACCCTGATCAATGGGCTGCCTTATGTGCGACACGAGGAAACACATGTAAGTCATGCAAAACATTGAGAGCGGGAATGCGCGTTCCTACTACACAAAATGTACATGAGGTTGGAATATTTTTGGCTCCATAGACTTCAATGGGAACGTCTGAAAAACACACAATATGAGCATTTTATGAACATTTTGTCACTTGTTTTCAAGTCAAACAACAGTTTACCACCACTAATCTCCTAGTGTTCTCTATTGACTAAACTAAAAGCACCTGAAGTTTGAAAAGACTTCTAAACTGCTTGTATTCACTTGTACAGTATATAACTATCAAATACATAATGCCCGAAAATTGCCCTACTCAGATGTGAAAGCAGCCCTCACTCCGTATACACAAAGCCATTTATGTCACCTATTAATGTATGAGTAATCTGTAAAGTATTATGGCCTGGAAAGCCAACTCAGACACCCCAGCACTTCTTCTGACTCTACCATGTAGACGACCAGCCCTTCTCAACCTTTTCAGCACAGAGGAACTTGTGAAATAACTTTCAGGTTTTAGGGTAGCCCTGCTAAAAATGACTATATCTACAACTCATGATACATTAGTGCAGTGGTCTGCAAACTGCAGCCCTGGGGCTGCATGTGCCCCTTTGCCTGCCTTTATCTGGCCCTTAGGGCACTATTCCTCCCACTGATACCAATGATGGGGCACTATTCCTCCCACTGATACCAATGATAGGGCACTATTCCTCCCACTGATACCAATGATGGGGCACTATTCCTCCCACTGATACCAATGATGGGGCAGTATTCCTCCCAATGATACCGATGATGGGGCACTATTCCTCCCACTGATACCAATCATGGGGCACTATTCCTCCCAATGATACCAATGATGGGGCACTATTCCTCCCACTGATACCAATGATGGGGCACTATTCCTCCCACTGATACCAATGATGGGGCACTATTCCTCCCTTAATGCCAAATGTGGCGATGTTTACTCCCACTGATACCAGGAAAATTCCACAATTACTGGCCACAGTCCAGCATCACTAAAGTTTGAAATACAATAAACTGGCCCTTTATTTAGAAAGTTTGGAGACCCCTGCATTAGTGTGATGGTCAGAGGGAAGAATGCTCCTTACACTGGTGGACACTGGAAAGAATTACCCTCTTACAGATAGCTAAAAAGATCAACAATGTTAGAGGGAACTTATCTGAGCAGCAGAAATAGCTTATTGCTCAAGAAACCCCTAGTAAGCTCTGGAGGAATCCTTGGGTCCCGCAGAACCCTGGTTGAGAAACCCTGATGTAGACTGTTAAACCCCTGTATTATGAGAGCAATGTAATCGATGTACATAGTATTACTGTTGGATTCTGCTTTAAAAAAAAAAAAAAAAAAGCTAATACATGGACTGTTTGGCCCCATTTCTACCCAACGTGCGCTCTCTTCTGCTGCAGGCTGGAGCCTCGACTTCTGTTTGTGTACTATCATTTCAGTTTGTTGCTGTTTTGGCTTTCGGGCAAAAAAAAAGAACTGAACAAAGATAAGTCTTCTGCGACAGATAGTGATTAGATGCTGCACGCTGGCCTGGTCACCTCTGGAATCTAATAACGGCTCTGTCTGTGAAATGATACATCTATGCCCACTAGAGTTTATTTCATTCTGCGGCTGGAGGAATGGGGAAAACACATGAATCTTTGAGAGAGAGAGAAAAAAACAACAACTGGAGGATGGCAGAGATGAGCTACCCAGCTGTTGTAGAATGGTATGGAGGAGTATAGTTAAAGTGGACCTGTCATTAGATGAAGTTGATGTGCTGAAAGCAGAAAAATGGTCTTCGCAGTTTGTTGTGTATGGGGCTATGTAGCTGCAGACTGGTCAAAGTGCCCAGGCTGAGCCATGTCCACAGCCAAAAATGGCTACAATGGACACGGGAGTATCAGAACTAGACCACAATGTAATGCAAGAAGGTGGCCTGATTTGATGAATCACATTTTCTTTTTCATCATGTGGATGGCCAGGTGTGTATGTGTCACTTACCTGGGGAAGAGGTGGCACCAGGATGCAGTATGGGAAGAAGACAAGCTGACAGAGTCAGTGTGATGCTTTGGGCAATGTTCTGCTGGGAAACCTTGGCTCCTGCCATTCATGTGGCTGTTACTTGACATACTGTATGCCACATACCCAAACATTGTTGCTGACAAAGTACACCCCTTTATGGAAACAGTATTCCCTGATGACAGTGGCCTCTTTCAACAGGACAATCTTCCACACTGCAAAATGGTTCAAGAATGGTTTGAGGAACACAACACAGAGTTTGAAGTTTTGACTTGGCCTCCAAATTCTCTAGATTTCAATCCAATCCATGGAGGCCCCAGCTCACAACTTCCAGGACTTAAAGGATCTGTTACTGAGAGCATGGTGCCAGGTACCACAGCATACTTTCAGGCCTAGTTCACACTAGTGCAGACTGTACGGCCTGCATTTGCACAGGCATGGCAGAACATTCATTGTGCCTGAAATTTATGCAAGGAAGAGGTGCATGCACCTTTTCCAAAATGCATCTGCACCTAAACTGCACGGTCTCTTCGATCATTGTAAATAATACATATCATTCATCTTCTTTTAGCAAAGGAACCTCACGCACTTCACAGTTTTGCATTCCCCCAACTTTGACTTGTTTTCCAGCTCTTGGCATTCATCATATGACATCTCCGAGCCAGCAAGGAAGCTGATACTGGAAGACTGCAGCTCTAAACTTGGAGCAGATAGACACAGAACACCCAACAGCTGTCACTGAATTGGTCTACTTACCAACCTTATGGTCCCAGATCCTGCGGTACTATTAACTTCACTTACGGTCTGCATTTAGTCTGCCCACTTTATGGGTTGTTCCTGCCCAGACTCTATCTCTAAATATATCCAGACCCTGCCTTGCATTTAACTATATAAGAACTGCCCAACATTCCCACTCTGCTGGTTGGTCTTGCCCATACCCTGCCTATAAATATGTGGGGAACAACCCACTTCGGGTTACTGCACATGTGCAGTAACTCAAAAAAGATTGATGCCGTTGATGCCGTGATCCCAAGACATGGCCTGGGACACAACAGCAGAAGGCCAAGATGCAGGACTGTCCTGGCAAAACTAGTAGAGTTAGCATCTTTGCGTTTGAGACTGTGTCTGAGGTCTGGATGGGGGAATATCTCAACTCAGGGTTGCCAATATCTGCAATAGTCTGGAGTGGGTGAATGTCCCCCTCCTCCTCAGCACAGTCTTCTTGGATCCCCAACCCATTGTGTGCCCATTTTCGGAATGAGCACACCCAAATCATGCCCATGTTATGGGTTGGTCCTGCCCAGACACTGCCTTTAAATGTTAAGGGACTGCCCATCATTCCTAATTTACAGATTGATCCAACCCATATCCAGCCACTATATTTGTAAGGGACAACCCATTGCAGCCTGCCCAGACTGTCTCTAAGTATGTGTGAACAACTCCTCATTCTCACTTTACCATTTGGTACCACCCAGACCTTGCATTTAAATATGTAAATATGCAGGAACTGCTGGTTTGTCTCTCCCATGCTCAGCCTCCAAATATGTGGAGAATAACCCATTGCAGCCTCAATCCCTACAATGAATGCCTTTTTTTGGTTACTGCACTCAAACAAGAATGATAATGTGACCTTGGGATAAGGCCTAGGATACAGCATCAGCAGGACTGAGGGCCAAGCTGCGGGACTGTCCTGGCAAAGCTGGAACAGCTGGCATCCATAAATTTGTTACCCACTTGTTTGAGGTCTGAATGCGGGATTATCTCCATTTAGGACTACCAAAATTTGTAGTAGCATGGAGGGCCAGATATTCCCCCCCTCCTGAGCCCAGTCCCTGTTACCCATTTTCTGGGTGGGCGCACCCATCTCATGCCCACATTACAAGTTGGTCCTGCCCAGATCCTGTCTCAGAATGTGCTGGGACAGCTAATTTTTCCTACTTTGGTTCAACCCAGATTCCACCACTAAGTATGAGCAGAGCAATCCACTTGTGGACCCAATCCCTGCAATCATTGCCTTTTTCAGTTACTGGAACCTGCTATAACTGAGGTCTGAATGAGTGATAATCTTCACCTAAGGCTACCAATATTTATACTGGACTGGAAGGAGCTAATGTCCTTGGGGGACGCACTGGGATGACCTTATCAATGGAGTGACAGTGAATCAAGGTCCAAATACGGGAAGGAACCAAAGGTGTTCTAGAGCTACAGTTTAGGGGCTCTAAACTCTGGTTATATAACCTGGCAGTGGTGTGTGAATCATAAGATTGGCTGAACAGCACTATGGTTTATGAAGACAGGCCTTTTTTGTTCTGCATTTGAAATGCACATCAGAAAAGGCCGCATTGTACCTGCTTTGCATTACATTTCTTCAGATGCAGCTTGTCCTAATGAATTGATTTTGAATTGCAGGCAGAGCAGGCCATACTGAGCCTTCGCTTGTCAAGCACTGCATATGATAATCAAATGCAGCTCTGCCTTTGACAAGAACGCCCACATACGCGAGCCTTCACAAATATTTTGGCAGTTAAAACAACATCCATATGTGGATTTTAACAGGGCTTCTGTCTAAGTCTCTCTAGACATCTCCTGCCACCACGTTCCATTCAACGCATTTATTCCCCTCCCCCTCCCATGCTCTTTCTGCATGTTCACTCATTTGCAGATGGGAACGCAGGCAGGGAGATATTAAGATTGACGATCTCAATAGTCACTTGCCTGCACATCGTTCTCCTCTGCACTAAAGTCATCTTGTGGTTTATTAGCAATTCAGCGAGCTGAAGACATTACAGCACATACAACCGGTGTGTAGCGGGTGGTGCATAAAGCCTCCGCCTGCATCACTGACAGCAAACCCGATGTTTTATTGTTAAACGAAAATGTTCAAACACGTGAAGAATGCTTTACATGGTTCATGAAGTGGTATCAGCTCATGCACGGCCTAATGGAAATCAATTTTGTTTTTTGCAAATATGTGCGATTGGGATACATTTAAAGCAACAATCCAGTCCAACATTCAAATTTTACAATAAAATAATGGGACATTTTGTGCACATGATTGCGCTGCTACCTGAAAATTTAGAATCCTTGGTATCATGACCCTGAATAGGAGGCTATGAATAGGCAGTCCAAGGGTTCCCAAACTTTATGCAGCGCCTTCTTTTAGGATCACCATACACATTTCAATCTTTGTACAGTCAACTTTAAATTTAGCAACACTATGTAATATGAAGACCTACCTAATCTGTCCAAACATTAGGTAGGCCCTTGGTTGTCATTCCCAACCAGGGGTCCTCCAATGCCACTTGGAAAAACCAGCAATATGAAGCCAATGATTTTTCTTAGCTGTAAGGGTGGCCATCTGACCACCACCAAAAGGAGGACATTCTTCCCACTGACCACTACTGTAAGGAGTAGTCTTCCTACTATCAACCAATGTCATTTCCCCCACTGACCCCCAGTAAACTTGTTTTAGTAAAGTTTTCCCAAAACCAGAAAATGATTTTAGTAGTTCCTAATAGATTTAAAGGAGTCTGTTAAATCTTGCAGATTTAAGCTTGACATGAAATTCAGGTTCCCGACGGCTATTTGCCCTCTCAAATTCCCAACCCTAGTGCTGGGGCCCCAAGGAGACAAGATTGACCAAATCTGGTCAATTAAGTCATCCACTAACCCCGGGTTTACATTACGGCAGCTCCAGGAATCTGTCATTTTGTGAGGCGACAGGCTGCATGTCTAGAAAAGGGTCTAGGTTGACTTTTGAGGGGGAAGTGACTGATGATAAAATTTAAAACTGTACGTAAATGGTTCCCGGCAAAAAAGACAGTAAATGCTCACGTATTCTCTTTTACAAAGGGATGTTGTCTGCAGCAGTAAAGAGAAAACTCTAGCTGAAGATCCTGTAGAATCTGATACTTCCAACAGTGTTGATTTGCTAATGCACTCCAATGTGCCTACTGGTTCCTCCCACCAGCCCCTATGTCACTACAGTACACAGTAGCAACAAAGGGGGCTGATGGATTGAGCCAATGAATGCAATGGTGATGCAGACATGACCAGGAGTTATGTCATTATGGTGCAGACAATCAAGATGGTTAAAGTTGATGAACCCAGAAAAAGACCAGCAGAAGATGTAGGAGCTCCACAGCAATGCATCGCTGGACAGAGTATAGACTGCCTTAGTTCTGCTTCAAAGAGCGCCTTCCAGTCCTGGTCCAATCCAAGACATGATATGTCCGGTGCAGGCAATCAAGATGGTTGGAGTTGCTGAACCCAGGAGAAGACCAGCAGATGTAGGAGCTCAGCACCATTACATTGCTAAAGATAAGGTGTCCTCCACCCCTTTCTGCCAATCCCTCCACTGGTTTCCCATTGCCCAACAAATAAAATTCATAACATTAACAATAACGTATAAAGCCATTTATAACTCTGCCCCAAATTACATCACCAATCTTGTCTCCAAATATCACCCAAACCGTACTCTCCGCTCCTCCCATGACCTCCTGCTCTCTAGCTCCCTTGTCTCCCCCTCCCATGTTCATCTCCAGGACTTCTCCAGAGCTTCCCCCACCCTCTGGAACTCTCTACCCCAATTTATCAGACTATCGCCTACTCTGCCCACTTTTAGGCGATCTCTGAAAACCTATCTCTTCAGGGAAGCCTATCCTGCCCTCAGCTAATAATGGAATCTTCTGGTCCTCCTACCAGTCCATTCCCCACAGTTACTACCCTTTGTACTGCTAGCCCCTCCCTCTTGGATTGTAAGCTCCAAGGAGCAGGGTCCTCCTATCCCTCTTGTATTGAACTGTATTGTTGCTGTATTGTCTCCCGATATATTGTAAAGTGCTGAGCAAACTGTTGGCGCTATATATATCCTG
The DNA here is from genome assembly GCF_062004578.1 of Staurois parvus. Classification (NCBI taxonomy): domain Eukaryota; kingdom Metazoa; phylum Chordata; class Amphibia; order Anura; family Ranidae; genus Staurois; species Staurois parvus. Next base: position 2,054,067 of record NW_028318249.1, on the reverse strand, counting down.
TATAATAATAATAATAATTGAAGTACCGAGAATGTTTTTTCAGTCTTTTTGAAGTGTAAGAACACAATAACTTTCCTAAGCCATGTCTCTGTGAAAAACTTAAAATGAGTGAGGGAACATGTAGGAAACAGGGAGGGTCTAACTACGAGTGAGTGAACTAACTAGCACTAAACAGAAGGGAAGGACAGAGGGTGATACTGAATCACATAAGTAAACAGGATGTAGTGTCCCAGAACCGCCGTTAGATGTCAGCATACATAAAAAAAAATAGCCTGATGCAGTTCAATACAGCACAAAAAAAAAATACTATAGCTAGGACAGAACACTATTGGTGACATTAAAGTGTCCTGTCTGTTAATTGTTACGTGGTGTGCTGGTGATATCTTGACTTGGACTTGTGCTTTGCCAGCTCTGTGGTGCCCTCCTATGATTAGGTGTCAGTCCTGTATGGAATGCACTGGACTCTTTGTATTTAATGGACTTACAGTCCTGGTGACACCAAGATATTACAAAGTGTCAATATGTTAAGAAGCCAAGGTAAGGACCCTCAGACAGCTATGAAAACCTGCCCCCAGCCAAGAGTAGGACCCCTGGACCCTGACCACACTCTGTCCAAAATGACAAACAGAGTTGAATTTAAAGGAGAGCTGCAAATAATCTTTTTTTTCCTAAACCAAGCTGACTTGAATATCCGCAGACATCCTAAAATGAACTTGTCATGCCATGAACATCAGTGCAGGGGCCTGAGGATAGCTAATAAGTAGCCGTTTTTTTACTGCCTGAGGCATTCTAAATCTCCTCTACAATACACTGTTTAACATTTCAGCTCCCATTAGATATATTTTTGACAGCATTAGTTGCCAGGAAAAGTTATTCTCTACCGCTCTCCAAATGAAGTGGCTGCTGCCTTCCACTTACCGACACCACCAGCCAAAGAAGAAGATAAATTACCATCTGAAGCTTACGGGACTACCAACCAGAACGAGTCCAGAGATTTCCTTCTTGTTTTTCAGATAATCTTTATGCAGGTCATAGACGGGTCGAAAACCAGACTTTTTTTTATAAAAAAAGAAAAATCAGTCGTTCGATCGGCCAACGTTACCACCAATGGTAAAAAAATCCGCCGATTTTCATCCCGTCTACGACCGGCATTTAAACCCATAATTACTTCTGTCCCTGCAGAGAGCTCCACTATTATATTTGACATGAAAAAGTATTGCTGTTGCAACAATGTATCCATTTGTATCCATTTCTGATACAGATGTTTTTATTCGGATACAAATAGATACATTGTTGCAACCGCAAGACTTTTCATATAAAATATAATAGCGGACTGAAATTCTTCTTTTTCTTCTTCTTTTTCTTCTTCTTCTTTTTCCTCTTCTTCTTTTTCTTCTTTTTCCTCTTCTTCTTCTTTTTCCTCTTCTGCTTCTACTTCTTCTTTTTCCTCTTCCTCTTCTTCTTTTCCTTTTTCTGCTTTTTCCTCTTCTTTTTCCTCTTCTTCTTCTTCTTTTTCCTCTTCCTCTTCATCTTCTTTTTCCTCTTCCTCTTCTTTTTCCTCTTCCTCTTCTTCTTCTTTTTCTTCTTTTTTTTTCCTCTTCTTCTTTTTCCTCTTCTTTTTTTTCTTCTTTTTCCTCTTCTTCTTTTTCTTCTTTTTCCTCTTCTTCTTCTTCTTTTTCTTCTGCTTCTTTTTCCTCTTCTTCTTCTTCTTCTTCTTTGCTTCTTTTTCCTCTTCTTCTACTTCTTCTTCTTTGCTTCTTTTTCCTCTTCTTCCTCTTTTTTTTCTTCTTTTTCCTCTTCTACTTCTCCTTCTTTTTCTCCTTCTTTTTCTTCTTCTTCTTTTCTTCTTTTTCTCTTCTTGCAGGTCATGGCTCATGCACACATTTTTTATCGGTAAAACGATCGGCCGATTTGCCCATCATTGCCAGGAAAATCGGCCGATCGTCAAAATCGGACGCAAATTTTCCAACATGCCCAATAAAAAAATGTGCAAAAACGGCCGACCAATTAACCCACTAACGGTGTGAAAATCGGTCGATTTTTTTTCGGACAAAAAATCTGCCGATTTTCGACCCGTCTATGGCCTGCATTAGGCTCAATTCACAAAGCTAGCACACCAGGATATGTATACCATTTTTTTTAAGTGACAGTTATTTTCAATGAGATCTGAACATTACAGTCACATGACTAAATCAGAGAGCCTTATCCTTGTGTTAAAACTTTGTGAATTGAGCCCAATGTAAAGCATTCTAAATTCCAAAGGGAAGAGTCCAAATTACAACTCTTTCCATTTTCCTTTCTCTGTTTTTTCATCCACTCTATAGGCTCAATTCACAAATCTAGAACACAAGGATAATAATACAATTTTTATATGGAAAAAGTGACAGTTATTTTCAGTTGATTCCAATGAAATTACAGTCACATGAGTCCAAATTATTACCCTTCCGATTTCCTCCTGTGATTATTTGGTACCTATCTTTTAACTACTTTTGCTCTTTCATCTTTACACGCCTTATGGAGCGGAACAATCTTTACATGACTTAAATGGTTTTATTTATTCAGCAATAACTTTGTCATTACTTCAAAAGAACTATTCTATGCATACAATATTTTTTTCTTTATTTTGACCAGTGTCATTAAAAAAAATATATATATATATTACTGTATTATTTTATAGAGTGATTCTTAAAGTAGGTTAATCACTAAACCGCGCCAATTGATGCTTTTAAATATTCAATATTATATCCAATCAGCTGCTACTTTAAATTACTATGTAAAACTTATTCCAAAAAATACCACTCCTAATATTAGTGATAATTAGCGGCGCATTATAGATGTGTGTCACACTAATTCCCTTTGATGGTCTCTATGTGCAAACTTATTTACACAAATATTAAGTAACATAAATTATATGTGACAGAAAATTATATGTGCCAAAAAATAAACAAACAAATTATATATGTTATAATATGTCCACAAAAACCGTGAAATATAAGTCCAGTGTAATCAATAATGAATTACAAAAAAAAAATTTATGTCACTTAATATTTGTGTAAATAGGTTTGCACATAGAGACCATCAAAAGGAATTAGTGTGACACATATATATGATGCACCGCTAATTATCACTAATATTAAGAGTGGTATTTTTTGGAATATATTACCGTATTACTGGAAATAAAAAGTTTACATTTCTAATTATTCTATAATTTGACCTATTAGAAAATATTGTTCTGGTACGAAGCATGGCAAACTAGGCTCTCCTTTGGCAATATTGCCTAGCAAAAAATATTTTATAGTATTCACATTTTATATTCTATGCATAAAATATTTTTTTTTCTTTGTTTTGACCAGTGTCATAAAAAAAAAGTATATTACTGCATTAGTGGAAATAAAAAGTTTACATTTCTAATCATTCTATAATTTGGCTTATTAGAAAATATTTTTCTAGTATGAAGCATGGCAAACTAGGCTCTCCTTTGGCAATATTGCCTTGCAAAAAATATTTTATAGTATTTACATTTTATATTCTATGCATAAAATATTTTTTTTCTTTATTTTGACCAGTGTCATTAAAAAAATATATATATTACTGTATTACTATAAATACAAAGTTTCCATTTTATTCTATAATTTGACCTATTAGATAATATTTTTCTGGTATAAAGCATGGCAACGTTTGAAATAAATAAAAAAAAACGATTTTTCTTTTAATTTTTGCATTTTTTATCACAACAGTCAAAAAAAATACAAACTAAATAAAAAAAGTGAAATATTAAAGCAGAACTAAAGGCAAGGCTTTTTTTTTCATTTTGAATAGAGGGTTAAAACCCTATCAGCTTTTTTTTTGCTAACTGTGTCCCATTAAACAGATTTCCCTTCACTTCCTGTCCTATAGCCATACAAGGAGATTGAAGAAATTTCTCCAAGGTTAGGGAATCCCTGGTGTCCCCATCGGCTATAAAGAGGATAGGAATAATGTGTGCTTCTGTGATTGGTGGTGTCGGCAGGGATACTGGAAGACTCAGCAGGGATTTTGTGATCAGCATTGGAAGTCCTGACAAGGATTCTGAAAGTAGGAGTTCTGGAAGTCCTGGCAGACGTCCTGGTGGACCCTCAGCTACTGGCATGATGGCAAAGGCAAGATGTTCCCTATAAACAACATACTGTATGTACTGTACAGTGTATTCTAAAACTTACATGATTTTTTTTTTTATAAGATTTTCTCTGCATATTCAGCTGAATATGTATCTCTGAAAAAGGAAAAAGTGGACTTTGCCCCAAGAAATGCGTTGCCTGGAAACTAATACATGCAGGATGTAGGATGTAGGGTGGAACATGTTACGAGGTTAGTTTTTACAGATCACAGTTTAAAGCCCTCAGTCCCAGGATTTTGAGGGAAGTGGTCCCCATCAACACCTTTGTGCCAGATCTCACAGGGGTCACATGATTAGGAGTTCTTCCAGTTGGCTCCCGATCAGAAGTGGTCGCATGATCAGGAGCCATTCCCACTGGCTCTTGATCAGAAGTGGTCACATGATCAAGAGCGGTTGCATGATCTGGAGCGGTTGCATGATCAGGAGCCCTTCTTCCTGGCTCCTGATCATAGGTGGTCTCATGATAAGGAGCAGTCACATGATCAGGAGCCTTCTTGCTGGCTCCTGATAATAAGTGGTCACATGATTAGGAGCGGTCGCATGATCAGGAGCCTTTACCACTGGTCGTACAATCAGGAGTTCTTCCAACTGGCTCCTGATCAGAAGTGGTCACATGATCAGGAGCGGTTTGTAAGATCAGGAGCCCTTACCACTGGCTCCCGATCAGAAGTGATCACATAATTAGGAGCAGTCACATGATCAGGAGCCCTTCTTGCTGGCTCCCTATCAGAAGCAGTTGCATGATCAGGAGCAGTCGCATAGTCAGGAGCTCTTCCCACTGGCTCCCAATCAGCAGCAGTCACCTAATTAGGAGCAGTCACATGATCAGGAGCCCTTCCTGCTGGCTCCCGATCAGAAGCAGTTGAAGGATCAGGAGCAGTCAAATAATCAGGAGACCTTCCCTCTAGCTCCCAATCAGAAGCAGTCACATGATCAGGAGCTCTTCTTCCTGGCTCGTGATTAGAAGCGGTCACATAATCAGTAGTAGTCACATAATCAGCAGCCCTTCTTGCTAGCTCCCGATCAGAAGCAGTTGCATGATCAGGAGCCCTTCCCACTGGCTCCCAGTCAGAAGTGATCACATAATCAGTAGAAGTCGCATGATCAGAAGCCCTTCCTGCTGGCCCCCGATCAGAAGAAGTCACATGATCAGGAGCTCTTCTCGCTGGCTCCTGATCAGAAACAGTCACATAATCAGAAGAAGTCACCTGATCAGAAGCCCTTCCTGCTGGCTTCTGATCAGAAGCAGGTGCATGATCAGGAGCCCTTACCACTGGCTCTCGATCAGGAGCCCTTCCCACTGGCTCTCGATAAGAAGCAATCAAATGATCAGGAGCAGTAGCATGATCAGTAGGCCTTCCTGCTGGTTCCTGATCAGCAGTGGTCACGTGATCAGGAGCGGTCGTATGATCAGCAGGCCTTCCTGCTGGTTCCTGATCAGAAGTGGTCACGTGATCAGGAGCGGTCGCATGATCAACAGGCCGTCCTGCTGGTTCCTGATCAGAAGTGGTCACGTGATCAGGAGCGGTTGCATGATCAGCAGGCCTTCCTGCTGGTTCCTGATCAGCAGTGGTCACGTGATCAGGAGCAGTAGCATGCGCAGCAGGCCTTCCTGCTGTCTCCTGATCAGCAGTGGTCACGTGATCCGGAGCGGTCGCATGATACACAGGCCTTCCTGCTGGTTCCTGATCAGCAGTGGTCACATGATCAGGAGCGGACGCATGAGCAGCAGGCCTTCCTGCTGGTTCCTGATCAGAAGTGGTCACGTGATCAGGAGCGGTCGCATGAGAAGCAGGCCTTCCTGCTGGTTCCTGATCAGCAGTGGTCACGTGATCAGGAGCAGTCGCATGAGCAGCAGGCCTTCCTGCTGGTTCCTGATCAGAAGTGGTCACGTGATCAGGAGTGGTCGCATGATCAGCAGGCCTTCCTGCTGGTTCCTGATCAGAAGTGGTCACGTAATCAGGAGCAGTTGCATGATCAGCAGGCCTTCCTGCTGGCTCCCAATCAGAAATGGTTACATGATCAGGAGCCCATCCCACTGGCTCCCGATCAGTAGCCTTGACTGAGTGCTGTCAGTGACAAGTTGGTCAGTGTGCCTGGGATCACGCAGTGCTCCTGACTCTTCTGTGCAGCGGCTGAGCGTTACAGACCACTTTTCCCACTTGGCAGACATTCAAAAGTTCAGGTTCTCCTGTGACACTCCACCTACTTCTCAGCACAGTCACTGTTCCATCAGGTGCTGGCCTAAGGGAAGCCATCCATACTCTGTGAAGCATAAAAAGAGACAGCTACCCACCAATGGTGTCACTTGTAACAAAATGGTGTCACTTGTAACAAAAAAACAAAAACCCAGCAAACTTGCAGTATTCACCTTCAATCCGAAGCTGTACCCTGCAGTACTTCCTTTTGGTCACATGATGTCTTCATTCTTGTGGTTAGAATGGTGCCCAGGCTTGGCGTGCAGTGCTGGTATTCGGTACAGATCATACATTTCCCCCTTGATGTTCTAGTTGGTCATATGGTTACCGGCTTCTTATCGGCCCATCGATCACCTAGCTGGAGCACCTCGTTCACTGCGTTCTGGAGAATGAATAGGTCTCGCAGGATGAATGCTTCTATTCTCCTCCAATAACTCCTCACCTCCCATCCTTCATATTTACATAAATAAAATGTTCTTCGGAGAGGCTGCAAAAGGCGCAGCAACCTAATCAGCCGGCGTCCCCGGAGAAGACGATGAAACGGAGCGTGGTGGTGGATTAACACAGCATCACAATGATAATGCTTGATCTATATTTATTAAAGGGGCAATCCCGCCTGACACCGCAGGATACAAATGTCCACGGGGCAATGAGCAGCCTGGATGATGGAATACAATCCACGCACCAGACGTTCCTTCATAGAACATTGCTGCATATAGTTTAGAACAGATGACACGCTAATAGACTGACGGATCTTCTACAATTTATAATGTCAAGGGAAATAATCCAGCTACACTACAGTTCAAGATGGCAGGGGGTAGGATGGCTCTGTCCATGAAAGTTTACAATCTTGGTGGTGGTGTTCACAAATGTCTAACACAAATCAGCCCCCTGCTGCAGCCTTAAATATAACATAAGGCTATATTGAAGCTGTACTGGTGCAGAGAGAGGTCCTGTCCCCTCGCCTACCAGAAAAGGACAAATGGTAAGGCTTCATTCACACTATGATGTGCAACGCAGGGCATTGTGTATTCACGTTTTCATGATATGTGCATTGGCATCCCACTCATAACGCTCAGGTGTAAATTGGGTGAAACATGCTTGTGGGGGGAGGGGTCGTGGCAGATATACACTGCAGGGGGTCCAACATAGCTTACAACTCCCATTGATGCTCATTATGTTGCTTTACGTATATATCCACATGGAAGAAAAATATATTTTATAAATATTCTTCCCAAATATATTGACATATATTTGAAATACTACAAAATTGTAGTATTTCAAATATATGTCAATATATTTGGGAAGAATATTTTTAAAATATATTTAAAATATATTTTTCTTCCATGTGGGTATATATGTAATGCAACATAAAGAGCGTTTTATTTTTATTACAAAATATATGAAAAATAGTTTTTAAAAATACATTTTCAAATATACTGTATGTCTTTAAAAATACAAATCTACATTTTTGGAATTCATTTACAAATATATATCCTCCACCGGCTAGCGTGCGTGCTCACCTTTAGAATGCGACCCGCAAGGAGTCACAAAGCATAGAAAACCTCAAATGATGATTCCAATAAATTGCTCCTCGATAGCAATCAAAGAGCAAAAGGTCATCTCCAATGGTGCTGACAAACACTGGCAAGCATGCTCCAGCAATGGCCGCAGACCTCTGTCTTCTCCAGTGCCTCACATAGAAGATGCAAGCAAGAAGACTCCCATAGTGTAATATGTCACAAATTTTATTTTGAATAACATCCAAAAAGCACTACTCACATTTAAAAAAGGTCCGCAGACCAAAACAGGCAAAATTCTTGCAGTAAAACACTGCAGGGAAGGTGTATGGGATTGGGAGTACCAAGATGGCGGCTGCCCTCCGTACCGGATATGACATCACCATGCTCCCATCTGGATGGAAGCGTGGTGACGTCATATCCGGTACGGACGGATATTTTCCTATATATTTGCAGCACTGGATGTTTCACGGTGTGCACTGAAGATTTACTGGGTTTTTTCCTGAGTTTTTGGGACTGCCATATATATAATTTTTGGGACTGAGTCACCTATTGATTTTTTGGGACTGAGTCACTTATTGATTTTTTGGGACTGAGTCACTTATTGATTTTTTGGGACTGAATCACATTGATTTTTTGGGACTGAGTCACTTGATTTTTTGGGACTGAGTCACTTAATGATTTTTTGGGACTGAATCACTTGATTTTTTGGGACTGAGTCACTTAATGATTTTTTGGGACTGAATCACTCGATTTTTTGGCACTGAGTCACTTATTGATTTTTTTGGGACTGAGTCACTTATTGATTTTTTGGGACTGAGTCACTTATTGATTTTTTGGCACTGAGTCACTTATTGATTTTTTTGGGACTGAGTCACTTATTGATTTTTTGGGACTGAGTCACTTATTGATTTTTTGGGACTGAGTCACTTATTGATTTTTTTGGGACTGAGTCACTTATTGATTTTTTGGGACTGAGTCACTTATTGATTTTTTGGGACTGAGTCACTTATTGATTTTTTGGGACTGAGTCACTTATTGATTTTTTGGGACTGAGTCACTTTTTAATACACCATACACATCATCATTGTTGATATATTCACCTTTGCCACCAGCACTTTATAGCCTTTTGTGCTGCTGTTATTGTCATTTGTCATCTTTTTGCACCCATTAACGTTTTTTGAATACGTTATGTTTACACTTGGATGAAGGTTATATTTGTATTTAGTTTATTTCATTTATGTTTCCACTGTTCATTCCCTAAGTAGCGCAGCCCCCTTTCACTCCTTTATACATTATTAACATTACAGTTTATTGTGGGCATTTGTGGAGAGGTTTTCACGCTTGTAAAATGCATATAAAACACGTCAATCTGCGCACAGGGCGTTTGGGGAACGTTTTTAATGCTTGTAAAATGCCAGTCTAAGGTCTCATGTACACTGCAGCTGATAAACTCACATTTAGGAGATGTTCAGCATTTTTTTCAGCAGCCCCTGAACTCTCCCTAATGTTCTCCTATGTGTCCATGAACACATCTTGATTTACAGTCGTTTACAGGCATTTGAGTTTACAGTAATTTTTTTTAATGCAGAAAACTTGCGTTCAGCAGTCGATTTTATCAGCATTTCAAACGCCAAACATTTGTAAATGCGGCTAAACGTGGCAAATCACATTTATAAGCGTTTACGGCTAAAATGTTTTTTAACTCTTCCAGTTCCCAATGCTGACCGGAGCCCTTTTGCATCATGAAAAATCCATGCAAAGCATTTTCAAGGTACTCAGATGGACAAAACACTGAACACAGGATGTTCCTATTAAACTTGTCACACATTGTAATGACTAATTCACACCTCAGACCTCTCCCACCCTTGGAAACAAAAGATGTGTTAATGACGATTCACATCTCAAATTCCTCATGAAGACCCCCTGCCAGGTGACCTTAATGACTCCCTCCACCAGACACCTTTCCCACCCTTGGAAACAAAAGAAATGTTAATGACCATTCACACCTCAAATTCCTCATGAAGACCCCCTGCCAGGTGGCCTTAATGACTCCCTTCACCAGACACCTTTCGCACCCTTGGAAACAAAATAAATGTTAATGAGCAACCCACACCTAATTATCTCAACACATACTGCTGTCTCTGCTTCTACTCTCTGTATTTCCCTGAAACAGTTTGAAATAGTTAATAATTTACCACTTTTCAGTACATTCTGGGCATGTGGGAGGTTATTCTGTGCTTATCTTTAAAAAACGCTTCTAAATGCAAACGCACATAAACGCATTATGCAAATGCAGCTAAACAGACATTTTTTAACCTACGTTTTTTAGCAGTCAGTTTCCATCATTCAGAAGTGTCTTGAATAAGTAAGAAATTTAGTCAAGTGTGAACAAGCCCTTAGGGGGTGGACAATGGCCACAGGGCAATGCGCTCATTCTACATCATGCATTAGCAGCAGAAGAGAGTGGCACAAATCTGCATCTTTGCCATGGGTGCTTGATGACTTCATCCCTGTACTGGCCGTACGGATCTTGATACAATGAAGCTGCTACATATATTTACAGATCTTGACACAATGTGGCTGCTACAGTGCCTTGAAAAAATATTCATAGCCCTTGAAAATTTCCACATTTTGTCATGTTACAGCCAAAAACGTAAATGTATTTTATTGGGATTTTATGTGATAGACCAACACAAAGTGGCACATAATTGTGAAGTGGAAGGAAAATGAGAAATGGTTTTCAAAATGTTTTACAACTAAACATCTTAAAAGTGTGGCGTGCATTTGTATTCAGCCCCTTTTACTCTGATACCCCTAACTAAAATCTAGTGGAACCAATTGCTTTCAAAAGTCACCTAATTAGTAAGTAGAATCCACCTGTGTGTAATTTAATCTCAGTACAAATACAGCTGTTCTGTGAAGCCCTCAGAGATTTGTTAGAGAACATTAGTGAACAAACAGCATCATGAAGGCCAAGGAACACACTAGACAGGTCAGGGATAAAGTTGTGGAGAAGTTTAAAGCAGGGTTAGGTTATAAAATAATCCTGAAAATGGAAAGAGTATGGTACAATTACAAATCTAACAAGACATGGCCATCCACGTAAACTGACAGACAGAGTTAGGAGAGCATTCATCAGAGAAGCAGTGAAGAGGTCCATGGTAACTCTTGAGGAGCTGCAGAGATCCACAACTCAGGTGGGAGAATCTGTCCACAGGACAACCATTAGTTGTGCACTCCACAGATCTGGCCTTTATGGAAGAGTGGCAAGAAGAAAGCCATAAGAAGTCCTGTTTGCAGTTTGTGAGAAGCCATGTGCGGGAAACACCGAACATGTAGGAGAAGGTGCTCTGGTCAGATGAGACCAAATGGAACTTTTTGGCCTAAAAGCAAAATGTTGTGTGTGGTGGAAAACTAACACCGCACATCACCCTGAACTCACCATCCCCACTGTGAAACATAGTGGTGGCAGCATCATGTTGTGGGGATGCTTTTCTTCAGCAGGGACAGGGAAGCTGGTCAGAGTTGATGGGGAGATGGATGGAGCCAAATACAGGGCAATCTTAGAAGACAACCTGTTAGAATCTACAGAAGACTTGAGACTGGGGCGGAGGTTCACCTTCCAGCAGGACAACGACCCGAAACATCCAGCCAGAGCTACAATGGAATGGTTTAGATCAAAGCATATTCATGTGTTAGAATGGCCCAGTCACAGTCCAGACCTAAATCCAACTGAGAATCTGTGGCAAAGACTTGAAAATTGCTGTTCCCAGACGCTCTCCATCCAATCTGACAGAGCTTGAGCTATTCTACAAAGAAGAATGGGCAGAAATGTCCCTCTCTAGATGTGCAAAGCTGGTAGAGACATCCCCAAAAAGACTTGCAGCTGGAATTACAGCAAAAGGTGTTTCTACAAAGTATTGACTCGGGGGGGAGGGGCTGAATACAAATGCCGCCACACTTTTCACAGATTATTTGTCAATTTTGAAAACCATTTATCATTTTTCTTCCACTGCACAATTACTTTGTGTTGGTCTATCACAGTGGTCTCCAAACTGTGGCCTGTGGGCCAGATGTGGCCCTTTGCTAGCCTTTATCTGGCCCTTGAGGCACTATTCCTTCCACTGACACCAACAGTGGGGCACAATTCCTGCCCTGACACCAATGATGGGGCTTTGCTCCTCCCACTAGTATCTTCATACAATGTAGCTGCTACAAGGTGATTCTCTGCAGTAATATCCTGCTACTATAACTTTGTTTCCCCTGGATAGTGAGGGTGAGTGATAACATGAAAACTCAGAAATGTTACTATCACAAGGTCCAAGTAAAGCAGAGAATCCCTTCAAGTAACCCAATACATGTCTACAGCTACAGCGAATGGGTCTGCTTCAGAGTGGCCACTATTGCACAATCTCCTTCTGATCATTAACAGAAGCGTTGAAGATGGATCTCTTTCATCAGCTACTTCAGCAGCTGCTTCCTTCTCTGCTTGGGTAATTCCAAGCTACACAGCAGCTGCTTTTCAATGCAAGAGCGACTCCTAAGTATCGTATCACCTGCACCTCCTCGTCTGCATCACAAATGGATGACCCGCAACCCTGAGGCTTCTGGAGAACCACAATCCCCAACAGGTCAGGCCAGCCAACAAGTGGCGAGGCATGCTGGGAAAGCTGGTTTTCTTGGCTGCAGGGCTGATGCTTTTTAAAGCTGAACAGGTATAGACTTTCTTGTATAGTTACAATGGCCCAGCTTGGAGCAATGAAGTATGAGTATTCCATACCTGTGGAAACTGGCAATCACTGTAATGGACGAGGAGGGGCAATGGCGTCACAATCTTCACCTCTTCCAATCAGAGAACACTTTGCATTCATTGAGGCATTCTAATCGTCACGGTCCATGTTATCACAAGGGATGACGTTCAGCAATAGGTCACTATATCAGTGATCTACTTGCTGTATTAAGCCAGCAACAGGTCACTATATCAGTGATCTATGGCTGTGTGGAGCCAGCAATAGGTCACTAAATCAGTGATCTACTGCTGTGTGGAGCCAGCAATAGATCACTGTATCAGTGATCTACTTGCTGTATGGAGCCAGCAACAGGTCACTATATGAGTGATCGACCGCTGTGTGGAGCCAGCAATAGGTCACTATATCAGTGATCTACTTGCTATATGGAGCCAGCAATAGGTCACTATATCAGTGATCTACTGATATGTGGAATCAGCAATAGATCACTGTTTCAGTGATCTACTAGCTGTATGGAGGCAGCAACAGGTCACTATATCAGTGATCGACTGCTGCGTGGAGCCAGCAATAGGTCACCATATCAGTGATCTACTGATATGTGGAGTCAGCAATAGGTCACTAAATCAGTGACCTACTGCTGTGTGGAGCCAGCAATAGGTCACTAAATCAGTAACCTACTGCTGTGTGGAGCCAGCAATAGGTTACTAAATCAGTGATCTACTGCTGTGTGGAGCCAGCAATAGATCACTGTATCAGTGATCTACTTGCTGTATGGAGCCAGCAACAGGTCACTATATCAGTGATCGACCGCTGTGTGGAGCCAGCAATAGGTCACTATATCAGTGATCTACCGCTATGTGGAGCCAGCAATAGGTCACTATATCAGTGATCGACTGCTGTGTGGAGCCAGCAATAGGTCACTATATCAGTGATCTACTGCTGTGTGGAGCCAGCAATAGGTCACCATATCAGTGATCGACTGCTGTGTGGAGCCAGCAATAGGTCACCATATCAGTGATCTACCGCTGTGTGGAGCCAGCAATAGGTCACCATATCAGTGATCTATGGCTGTGTGGAGCCAGCAATAAGTCACCATATCAGTAATGTATGGCTGTGTGGAGCCAGCAATAAGTCACCATATCAGTGATCTATGGCTGTGTGGAGCCAGCAATAGGTCACCATATCAGTGATCTATGGCTGTGTGGAGCCAGAAATAGGTCACCATATCAGTGATCTATGGCTGTGTGGAGCCAGCAATAGGTCACCATATCAGCGCATTTCTGCTGTATGGAGCCAGCAATTGGTCACTATATCAATGATCTACCACTGTGTGGAGCCAGCAATAGGTCACTATATCGGTGATCTACCACTGTGTGGAGCCAGCAATAGGTCACTATATCGGTGATCTACCACTGTGTGGAGCCAGCAATAGGTCACTATATCGGTGATCTACCACTGTGTGGAGCCAGCAATAGGTTACTATATCAGTGATCTACTGCTGTATGGAGAAGAGGGACAGATCTGTAATAGTTCAGCCCAAGCCTCCTTATTGAAGTAGCGGCGTGACGTCACTTGAATAAATACAGAGCATCCCGTGTCTTCCTGTGGTGCGCTAAGCGCCATTGTGACTTCTGCGTCTCCTGCCATGCTCAGGTACACTCCTGTATTTCTTGGACTGTCTCTTTCTCTGGGGGTAGGGGTAAGGGCAGTATTGTTCTTCCGGCCCCAGGTTCAAATATATCATTGAGAAGTCCAGGTGCTGCCTTCCATCCCCAGCCTTCAACATACTGCTGATCCAGAGCTGCAGGTGTACTTTAAACCAACACAAGGGATATCCGATGGTTGTAAGTTATTTCATGCACAGTTGTCAGCGCTGTTGCTTAGCAACCTTTCTATACCCGGGAGCTATGGTGGGAGGCCATCACACCTTCCACATCTGTGTGTGTGTTTAACTATTGTTCATTCAACAAATACAATTGTACAAAGCAATCAAGAAGATACAAAATAGCTATTATTAACTAGAGAGCAGGGGATAAATGACATAATATAATGATCTGGATGGAGAGATGGAGGAGGAAGCCGGAGAGGAAGGGAAAGAATGAAAAAGGAGAAGAGGAAGGGGAACAAAGAGGGAGAATGAGGAATAAGGGTGGAAAGGTGAGGATGGATGGGGGAGAAGGAGGAGGAGGGAGGAAGAACAGGAATGGGGAAGGAAGAAAGGAGGAAAGGAGAGGAAAGGAGAATATGAATGGAGAGGAGGAAAAGAGAGAACAAAAATTAGGAGAGGAAGGAGCAAAAGAGAGGAAGGGAGAACAGGAATAGCAAAGGAGGAAAGGAGAACCAGAATTGGGGGAGAAAGGAGCAAAATAGAGGAAAGGAAAACAAGAATAGAGAAGGAGGAAAGGAGAACAAGAATAGAGCAGGAGGAAAGGAGAACAAGAATAGAGCAGGAGGAAAGGAGAACAAGAATTGGGGGAGGAAGGAGAAAAGGAGAACAGGAATGAACAAGAAGGAAAGGAGAACAAGAACTGGAGGAGGAAAGTAGAGGAAGAAGAAAAGGAATGGAGGAGGAAAGGAGAAAAATAAATGGGGGAGGAAGGGGGAAAGGAGAGGAAAGGAGAACAGGAATGGAGATAAGGAAATGAGAAGAAAGAAGAACAAGAATTGGGGGGGGAGGCAGGACAGGAGAATAGGAAAGGAGGGGAAATGTGAACAAGAATTGGGGGGGGGGCAGGAATGGAGAAGGAAAGGAGAACAAGAAAGGGGGGAGAGGAAGGAGAACAGGAATGGAAAAGAAGGAAAGGAGAACCAGAATTGGGGGAGGAATGAGGAAAGGAGCACAGGAAATGAGAGCAAGGATTGAGGGAGGAAGAAGAAAAAGAGAGGAAAAAAAGAACAGAAATTGTGGAGGAAAAAAAGTAGAAGAAAGGAAAACAAGAATGTTAGAAAAATTAGGAAAGGAAAGGAGAACAGGAATGAGGGAGGAGGGAGGAATGGAGACAAAAGAAGAACAGGAATAGAGACAGAGGAAAGGGGAGGAGAAGAGAACAAGAATTGGGAGAGGAAAGAGGAAAGGAAAGATAAGTAGAATAGGAATGGAGAAGAAGAAAAGGAGAACAGGAATGGGGGAGGAAAGAGAAAAGGAGAGGAAGGAAGAGGAAAGGAGAACAAGCATGATAGAAAAAGGAGGAAATGAAAGGAGAACAGGGATGGTAGAAAAATTAGGAAAGAGGGAGTAAGGAGGAAAGGAGAGGAAAGGATAACAAAAATGGAAGAGGAAGGAGGAAGGGTAAGGAGAACAGGATTGGGGGAGAAGGGGGAAAAACAGAGGAACGGGAATGGGGGTGGATGGAAGGAATGGAGGGTAAAGGAGAAAATAAGAAAGGAGAGGTAAGCAGAAAAGAAATAGTGGAATAATGACAAAGGAGAACAGGAATTTTAAAAAAGAAGGAAGGAAGGAAGCAACGAAAGAAATAGAGAACGAAAGGAATGAAGGCGAGGTGCTAAGAATAGGAATGAGCGAGGGGGATAGAAATGAAGGAGAGGAGAACAGGAATGGGGGAGGTTGGAAGAAAGGAGAAAAGGTGAGAAGAGGAATAAGGATGGAGAGGAGAAGGAAGTAATAAGACGAGGGGAGAGAAAGAAAAGACAAGAAAAAGGACAGCAGAACAGGAACAGTGGAGGAAGGAGAGGAGAACAGGAATGATTGTCCATGGCCCACTCCTTTCATTCATTGTTTTTCGAGTTCTTTTGATCATAGAGACTCAGCATCACATGTAGTTGTTACCAGGGGCAGTTTACATCTAGATTGTAAGCTCCCAGGATCAGGCCCTCCTATCCCTCTTGTATTGAACTGTATTGTTGCTGTATTGTCTCCCATTATATTGTAAAGCGCTGAGCAAACTGTTGGCGCCATATAAATCCTGTATAATAATAATAATAATAACGGCCTGCATAAAATAAGGGCACTTTGATATTTGCATAACTCTTCCCAAGACACAGGGTGCTGTGATGTTTTCAAGAAGCTATACACTGCTCCCTGCTGGCCCCTCCCATCAGCCATGATCTGCCTGCATTGCATAGAGAAGCACAGAAACAGTCTGATGACGTCACTGGGTCTAGCATATGTAACAAAAATAAAAAGGTTTTAATTACAAATGTTATTATCATGTTGATGAGGGGGGAGGAGGAACCAGGGAAGGTAAAATATATTGTAAGCAGATTGAACTTCAGACTTAACATGAAAAATATATTGACTCCAGGGAACACTATAAGCTGCCTGGCACAACACTCTGTGAGTTCCAGTAAAACAACAGCTGGAAAAGATAGAGTTTTTTCTTCTGCAGCTTAGTAAAAGAAACATACGTGTGCATCGGGAACCACAATCAGGCCAAGAGGTTAACGTACATAAGCCGACTGCTCAGCCCCAGGGTGATTGAGCTATTGATTGTGCACTGAGGCATCACAGGACTGTCACTGCTGGCTCCTGTGTGCGTGTTGGTGTGTGGAGGCGGGAGAGGTTCTGCCCATACATGTTCTCTTCACTTACAAATCAATCCAGATGTGTGAGATGCTGAAAACAGCCATCGATCCAGACTATATTTATTCAATCACACCGAGGGAACACATAAGGACCAGTATATAAATGGTCTGGGAAATTTCACACCCTACCCCTCAAGCATCCCAGTCTTTCATCCTCACTCCATAGGCACCATAAAATAACTTTCAGGTCTCAGGGAACTCCCATCCATAAATACTAGTCAACAGCTCAAGATACAATAGTCTGATGGTCAGTGGGAAGAATGCTCCCTACATTGGTGATCAGTGGTAAGAATGCTCCTTACATCGGTGATCAGTGGTAAGAATGCTCCTTACATCGGTGATCAGTGGGAAGAATGCTCCTTACATTGGTGATCAGTGGGAAGAATGTCCCTTACATTGGTGATCAGTGGGAAGAATGTCCCTTACATTGGTGATCAGTGGGAAGAATGTCCCTTACATTGGTGATCAGTGGGAAGAATGTCCCTTACATTGGTGGTCAGTGGGAAGAATGTCCCTTACATTGGTGATCAGTGGGAAGAATGTTCCTTACATTGGTGGTCAGTGGGAAGAATGCCCCTTACATTGGTGATCAGTGGGAAGAATGTCCCTTACATTGGTGATCAGTGGGAAGAATGTCCCTTACATTGGTGATCAGTGGGAAGAATGCTTCTTACATTGGTGATCAGTGGGAAGAATGCCCCTTACATTGGTGATCAGTGGGAAGAATGCCCCTTACATTGGTGGTCAACGGGAAGACTGCTTATTACATTGGTGACCAGTGGGAAGAATACTCCTTACAATGGCCATCAGTGGGAAGATATATCACTCGCCTGATCTTTACCAGAACTGTAAGCAAGGCATAGCAGTTAAGGCGGTCATAGACCTGAAAGATAGTACGGGTTCTCTAGTGAAGTCCAGATCAGGGATCCTAGAGATCTTCAGGTCATATTACGAAGATCTTCTGGGAGGAAAGGGCCTTACTTGGGACAGGATCGAGAGCTTTCTTTATTCTACTCCAGGATTGGGAAATGGTAATTGATGGATTAAACAACCAATTTCAGTGGATGAGGTAATTCGTGCTATAGATAAGCTGGCTACCAAAAACTCACCTGGGCCGGATGGATTGACAGCTGAATTTTACAATTGTTTTAAGTCCATTCTGGCTCCCTTTTTAGCGCAGGTTTTTAACAGTTGTCTAAAGGAGGATTCACTCCCTCACTCCCTTCATGAGGCAATCCACTGTGATTCTTCTGTCAAAAGGTAAAGACCCCTCAATGATTGAGAACTGGCATCCCATCAGTCTTCTCAATGTTGATAGAAAGATCTTGGTGAAGATTCTTTTTTGGCCCTTGTCATCAGTAGCAGGCGATTTGTTGTCCAATAATCAGCACTGTGCGGTCCAAGATAGAAGTACCTTTTTAGCATTTTTAGCTGTCTGGCAGGCTTTGGAGTGATGCAGGGCTGCTGGATAGAGAAAGTACTAGCTGGCATATTATCTTTAGGACTGAGGATGTTCAGGAGGTGGTCTTTGTCATAGAGCAGTATACAGAGGCTTCTGGCTCTATAGTCAACCATAAAAAGAGAAGTTTACTGGATAGGCGAGGAGGGCAAAAGCTTTGAACTACTGGATGCCTTCACAGAGCCCCAGCAGGAAATTAAAGTGTTGGGCATCAAATTTGGTCCTGGTGACGGGGGTCATTTAAATTGGGGAAGAAGGTTGGTGGATGCCAATGCCAAAGTAGCAGGCTGGGGGAAATGGAAGCTTTCCTTGAGAGAGAGGGTTGATTTGATCAAAACTTACCTGATCCTGAACTTTGTATATGTCAGCTTTGTCTGTATCTTGACAGAATCTCTCTATGCATGGGTCTACAGCTGTTTTTTCCAACTTATGAGGAATTAAGCTGAACCTGATCAAAAGCAATGTAGCTTACCTGTCCAGATGGGAGGGTGGCCTAAGAATGGTCAACCCAATAGGTTTTTTTTTTCTCTGCTCTTTTTAAAGTACAATCTTGGTAATATATTAGCAGAGACCCCACCAGGGTATTTTTAAATCTTGGTTTAAGTCTTTTCTGCGATGCTGGGAAGATTGTGGGCCAGTGAAAAGTCTGAGAGTCCGACATGAAAAGCTCCTGGATTTCAGGTTCTGCTTTCAGTGGGTCACTGGCCTTAAACTATTGCCTAGGCTCTGTAATGAGGGGAGGGTTGTGTTTAATTTGGAGAGAAGAGAGAATCCCTTTGAATTTCAGGGATCAAGCCTGCCTCACCATGGAAGGCTTTATGTGAGAGGGAACCTGAAGAATTGCCCTGGTGATGATAGGGATTGTCCTAGAACAGAGTGTGCTGGTAAAGTGAAGTCTATGGACCACTTTTTGCTCCAGTTTCCCTTTTAACATAGATGTGTATAAAAGGGTGGGGAGGGTTCTAAGCATGCCCTTTCTTTATTGCATGAGTTAAGCGGAGAGGATTTATGCGGCATTCCTGACTTGCTGGGATTTTGATTTGGATTACCTTTTTCTAGTAAATATAGTTTTCTGTTATTTCTTGTGGAATGCACGGTGTCAGATTACCCTGTGGAAGAAAGTCCTCCCTGTTGAGGTGGTGGTGCATGATATTCTGGGTGATGTTGGGAAGATTCAGGGTCTTGGGAAGGGCATGGAGCCTTGGGCGGTCTGGATAAGGGTGTGGAGCAATATCAGGCCTGCCTTTGGTGAACTGTCCATCTCTAGGAGAGGAGCTCTTTTCTTCTGCTGTTCTTTTGACTCCCTTAGTTTTTGTTGGTTAAGGTTTTCTTTTTGAAGAAGGGTTGCATGCATAATGGGGGTGGGTTTGTTTCTTGACCTTGCAGGTTTGATGTCTGATGTAGTAGTGTGATTCTTAGTAAGATTTATTTTCCCTAGTAATGTATCTTTATTTATGAGATTTTGCTTTTTGCAACAAAGCCATCTTTTGTTTGACAGCAGATTTTGCTGTACTTATTTTTTTATGTGTAACTATATATTGAACTAAGGACTCGGAGTTTTGAATCCACATGTTCAAAGTCCAATAAGGGCACCAAACCAATGGACTAAGAGTCCAAAAAAAATAGAGAAGGTAAAACAAATTCATATGGGGCACAATGGCTGCTGTTAAAGAAAAATAGGGTATCGCTTGAACTGGGGGCCCAAAGTTTGAAATGCACACAGGCCTAAGCTGAGTAAGAGCACCAGACCAATGAGCTAGAAGTCCAAAAATTAGAGAAGGTCAAACAAATTCATAGGTTGTGCAGTGACTGCTCTTAAAGATAAACAGGGTAGCCCTTAAACTAGAGGACCTGAAGTTTGGAATCCAACAAGTGCACCAGACCAGAGGACTAAGAAGCCAAAAAATTTGAGGTCAAACAAATTAATATGAGGTGCAAAGGCTGCTCTTAAAGGCAAACAGGGTATCCCCTGAAATAGGGATTCAAAATTTAGAATCCACATGGGCAAAGTCCAATAAGAGCACCAGACCAATGAGCTAGAAGTCCAAAATATTAGACAAGATAAAAAAAAAATCATATGGGGTTCAACAACTCTGGTGAGGCTGCTCTTAAACATAGACAAGGGTATCCCTTGAACTATGGGACTCGAAATTTGGAATCCACATATTCAGTCAGGGTTTTAATTTTGTTGTTCATTAAACAAGAGCAGGGGTGGATTGACCATTTGGAAACTCGGGCACTGTCCGAGGGCCCGGGGTCAGTAGGGGGCCCCATGAGATGCCCCTGGTACCTTTTTCATAAGCTTTTTTTGTTTGGGCAAGGACACAGGGGCCCCGTGATCTTCTATTGCCCGGGGGCCCCATGAGTTGTCAGTCCGCCCCCGAACAAGAGGGTACATCTACTGTTAAAAAACAAAGCAAAACAAGAGGGTAGAAAATGTCCAACTTGTTTTCAGGGCTCTAAGGTCTCCCCTGCACTGCTGCTTTGTCACTCCTGGCTATTTGTGGTCTTTTGTTTCAAATAATTACTTGTAGTCATTCTGCCATTTTGCATCCTCTCAAGTACAGTATATACAATATCTGAGCCCTGAAGAAGAGGGAGACCTTTGAGTCCTTAAACGTGTTGGATATTTTATACCCTTTGCTGAAGGAACACTAATATTAATTTTGGGGAACCAAAAGAAGAAGACTCTGCATCCAGAAATTTGATTAGATACACAGGATTACCAGAATGCATTCTGTTTCACATGACAAGTGAGCAAGCGGCAGGGTTTTGACATGTGTATGGAAAAAAAATGGTGGAGATAAAAGAATTACAGCTCTGCTGACTTTGCAGCTCTGCACAATACTTTACATATGAAATGTCTTTTTATTGTGGGAGGAAAAGCAATAAATCACCATCATTCGACATTCCAAAGCTTCACATATAGGGTCCTCTCTAATTGCTTGAAGGGCAACTCTGACCAAACAGGTAAACCTCTGGGGAAACAATTATACAGGAATTCTTGTTTACCTGGCAAAACATTTAAAGTGATACACACGCTCTGGTACTTGCCTCCTGTCCTTCTAAGACAGGAAAGAACGACAGCTTTTTGCACAGAATAATAAGGCCCCTTTGTCATACACTCCACTCATGCAGACCATGATATAATTATTTATTTTAGACCCAGTAATCCTCATCACTGGGTCTTTGTGCTACTCTATGCAATGCAGGCAAATCATGGCTGATTAGGGCTGTTCATAGTTTTCAGAAAACATCACAGCAGCCTGCCTCAGTACTCCTCTCAAGAGCTCTCAGCCCTAATGCAACCTATGGGCTAGCTCTTGGGAGGAGTTATGCAAATATCATACATACTGGGGGGGTACAACTGGGGGAATCAATGGTGGAGAAGGATCTGGGGGTTCTGGTAGATCACAAGCTTAATAATGGCATGCAATGCCAAGCTGAGGTTTCTAAAGCGAGCAAAATCCTCTCTTGTATTAAAAGAGGTATAGACTCCAGAGAGAGAGATATCATATTACCCCAGTACAAATCATTAGTAAGACCTCATCTGGAATATGCATAGGTATTATGGCAATGCATTCTACCTGAGTTAGTGTGTTGCAGTGACTTTCAATTACTATGGCATCCCAGCACACTAAGGGGTCTAGTGATAAAACATTAATTGCAATAATGTAGGAGACATTCCTGAAAGTTGAATGAAATGTCCCGTATTTTCTATAAGAGATGAATGCCTGTATCATCAGCTCCATCTAGTGGGCAAAATACAGTATAGTTTTCTCATTGAGGTATTTCACAAAACTAGAATGCATTTTTGCCAGGAGATGGAGCTGACTACACAGGCATTAATCGCTGACAAAAAATACAGGACATTTCGATCGCCTTGCATGTAGACCCCACAGTGAATGCACCTGCATTACAATTACATGTACCTTTTGCACCTCAAATTAATGTGATGCCTTTAGGTAACGGCTATGCATTGATGCATCGCAACAGTGTGAACCTGGCCATAAAGTTGAGTTACGAACCCTATCTAAAGCTTACTTGAGTAGGATGGCTGCAGCATGATCCAGCATTTACACCGACTGGCATAGCTGAGCACTGAGCTCTATTAGACTGATGTACATTGATGTCTTCTGAGAATCTCCCATCTCTGTGGATGTTCTACTTAATATGACAGTAAGTTAGTAAGTAGGTACACTATATTGCCAAAAGTATTGGCCTGCCTTTACACCCACATGAACTTTAATGGGATCCTAGTCTTAGTCCGTAGGGTTCAATACTGAGTTGGCCCCGCCCTTTGCAGCTATAACAGCTTCAACTCTTCTGGGAAGGCTGTCCACAAGGTTTAGGAGGGTGTCTATGGGAAGGTTTGACCATTCTTCCAGAAGCACATTTGTGAGGTCAGGCACTGATGTCGGATGAGAAGGCCTGGCTCGCAGTCTCCGCTCTTATTCATCCCAAAGGTGTTCTGTCAGGTTGAGGTCAGGACTCTGTGCAGGTCAGTCAAGTTCCTCCACCCCAAACTGGCTCCTCCATGTCTTTATGGACCTTGCCTTGTGCACTGATGCACAGTCATGTTGGGACAGGAAGGGGCCATCCCCAAACTGTTCCCACAAAGTTGGGAGCATGAAATTGTCCAAAATGTCTTGGTATGATGACGCCTTAAGAGTTTACTTCACTGGAACTAAGGGGCCAAGTCCAACCCCTGAAAAACAACCCCACACCATAACCCCCCTCCACCAAACTTTACACTTGGCACAATGCAGTCAGGCAAGAACCGATCTCCTTGCAATCACCACACCCAGAGATGTCCATCGGATTGCCAGATAAAGAGGTGTGATTGGTCACTCCAGAGAACACGTCTCCACTGCTCTAGAGTCCAGTGGCGGTGTGCTTTACACCACTGCATCCGACGCTTTGCATTGCACTTGGTGATGTAAGGCTTGGATGCAGCTACTCGGCCATGGAAACCCATTCTATGAAACTCTTTACACACTGTTGTTGTGCTAATCTGAAGGCCACAGGAAGTTTAGAGGTCTTTAGCTATTGACTCTGCAGACAGTTGGCGACTTATGTGCACTGTGCGCTTCAGTATGCGCTGACCCCGCTCTGTCATTTTACGTAGCCCAGCTGTTCCCAGTTGCTTCCACTTTGTTATAATCCCACTAACAGTTGAGCGTGGAATATTTAGTAGCCAGGAAATGTCACGGATGGACTTATTGCACAGGTGACAACCTATCACGGGATCACACTTGAATTCAGCGAGTTCCTGAGAGCGACCCATTCTTTCACAAATGTTTGTAGAAGCAGTCTGCATGCCTAGGGGCTTGATTTTATACACCTGTGGCCATGGAGGGGATTGGAAAACCTAAATCCAATGATTTGGAGGGCTGGCCCAACACTTTTGGCAATATAGTGTATTTGGGCCGGGTTTAGTTGAGGCAGGCTCTGAAGTGCAGGTGAATGTCATCTTAGCCATTTTAAAACATGACAATACAAGGTACAACAACTAGCAGTGTGCTATGGAGTGCATGCCCATGCATACTCGCCCTGTGGTGCACCAGAAATTATATACATTTTTAGTCCTTGGGCACATATTAAAAACCTATAAAAAATAATGGGCTTGTCTTCTTAAGATGGAAAATATTTACATGTTACTGCCTCAATTATTATTTAAAGTCCAGTCAAAGTCCAAAAAATGATGTACATTCATGGTCACATAAGGTGCTGTGTCCAGAATCTTCTGCTTCTTCACTGCAGAGTGTGAGAGTCCTTCTTCAGGTACCTATGTTGTTGGTATTTCCCATTGACTCCTTGGGTGGCATTTTCACAGGATCCTATAGAATCCATCAGCAGTATGGTGATGTCTCAATTAAGAATAGACAGTGGTGGTCCCAGATTGCAGCAGTGACATTGATACTTCCTATTGGGTCAAATGGATTGGTTCTCACAGGGTCATGATGACTGCAGTAGCACCATGATGATGTTGAGTTGACACTTCCTATTGGGTCCATTGGATGCGTTCTCACAGGATTCTGAAAAATACAGCAGTATTGATGTCTCAATGAAAAGCAAACAGTGGTGGTCCCAGATTGCAGCGGGGAAGTTGATACTTCCTACTGGGTCCATTGGAGGTGTTCTCACAGGGTCTTAAGGAATCCAGCAGTAGTATGGTGATGTCTTAATGAAGAATAGACAGTGGTGGTCCTATACTGCAGCTGTGATGTTGATACTTCCTATTGGGCCAAATGGATGGGTTCTATCACAGGGTCTTGAAGACTCCAGCAACAACATGATGACATCTCAATGAAGAACAGACAGTGGTGGTCCCGGACTGTAGCAGTGACATTGACAGTTATTATTGGGTCCACTGGAGGGGTTCTTACAGGATCCTGAAAAAATCCAGCAGCAGTCTGGTGATGTCTCAATGAAGAATAGACAGTGGTGGTCCCATACTGCAGCAGTGATGTTGATACTTCCTATTCGATCGAATGGATGGGTTCTCACAGGGTTCATGGTGACTTCACCTGCAGTAGCAGCATGATGATGTTAACACTTCCTATTGGGTCCATTGGAGGCATTCTCATGGGATTCTGAAGAATTCAGCAGCAGTATGGTGATGTCTCAATTAAAAACAAAGGGTGGTGGTCCCAGACTGCAGCGGTGAGATTTATACTTTATATTAGGTCAATTGAAGGGTTTCTCACAAGATCCTAAAGACTCCAGCAACAGCATGATGACGTCTCGATAAAGAACAGACAGTGGCATTCCCAGAGTGCAGCAGTGACATCACATTCATTATTAGGTCTATTGGAGGTGTTCTCCCAGGGTCCTGAAGACTGCAGCAGCAATGTGATGTTGACACTTCCTATTGGGTCCATTGGAGGGTTCTCACAGGGTCCTGAAGACTGCAGCAGCAATGTGATGTTGACACTTCCTATTGGGTCCATTGGAGGGGTTCTCACAGGATCCTGAAGAATGCAGCAGCAGTATGGTGATGTCTCAATGGAAAACAGATGGTGGTGGTCCCAGACTGTAGCAGTGACCTTGATACTTCCTATTGAGTCAACTGGAGGTGTTCTCCCAGGGTCCTGATGACGTAGCAAGGTGATGTTGACACTTCCTAATGGGTCCACTTGAGGGGTTCTTACAGGATTATGAAGAATCCAGCAGCAGTATGGTGATGTCTCAATGAAAAACAGAGGGTGGTGATCCCAGAATGCAGTGGTGATGTTTATACTTTCTATTAGGTGAATTAGAGGGGTTCTCACAAGGTCCCGAAGACTCCAGCAACAGTATGGTGACATCTCAATAAAGAACAAACAGTGGTGGTCCTAGACTGCAGCAGTGCCATTGATTTTGGGACCCATTGGATTTGTTCTTGCAGTTTCCTGAAGAATCCAGCAGGAGCCTGTTGACATCTCAAAGAAGAATGGATGATGGTGGACCCAGATTGCAGTGGTGGATCTTGAACACCAGAAGAAGTGGTCTTGAACACCAGAAGAAGCGCCACAGAAGATGGATGTAGGTGAGTAAAAAGCGTCTTAGGAAGAGTTTTTTTTTACATGAATGGCCTGGGAGCAGGGTGGGCGGAAATAATGGGGGGGGGGGATTTCTAGTGCCTGGAGATGGACATTAATGATAAATGGGATTGGTGATCATATTAGAGTAGAGGATGGAGTCATATCAATCAATCTTTTATGCACCTTCTTTCAGCTGTTCTGACCTGTGTATAGAACAATGCAATCCTTGCCATGGACAAATGAAAATCAGAATAGTTTTTCGGATTTATGAAGGAAGCGGTGACACAAATTTACCACTTAAGGCGACAAAGTTGTACTTCAGATTATGCAGCAGTCAGCATGTATACAGTGCTGTCTACTATGTACAAAATATGACGGGGAAGTAGCTCCTTTTGCCTCGGGCTGGCATTGAAATAGATCGGCTTGCAGATTTTACCATTCTGTTAAAAATAATGATATACAGTAGATGTCATGTCTACTCTCTTCCAGACAACACACAACTAAAATTGTATCTGTAGTATTTTTCCTACGAGTTTGTATCTATTGATTTTGGAGATTTAAATGAAGGGATTATAGTCCTGGTGCCCAACCTGCAGTCTTGACTGTTTGGCCCTTGGGGCCCCTGTGACAGCAGTCTGTTTAGGTGCATTTTAAAGCAGAATATTTTTTTCAGGGTGGTGCAGCCACCTTGGCCTAAAACTGAAGTTTAGATATTGTTTAGGCAATTGTTATATAGTTACATTGAACTAGCTTGGACTGAAGCAACTATGCATACACCATAACTGTGGGATCCCTGCGGTGAAGCTGAAAATCACTGCAGTAGGCAACTGTCAGGGCTCTGGCACCCCTGCCAGTACCTTGCATGGCCGCAGAAGTTCACATCGACTCAAATTTGGCGCCAAACAGCCTTTATAAGGAAGCCCTGCACTACTCTCAGGTGCTGGTTGATTTCTGGCTCCCTAGTACCTTCGTCCCCTTGCTATCCTGATTTGTGATTTCCTGTTAACGAATCGGCTTGCTCATGGACCTGTCTGCTCTGTTTAACCCCGACCTGACCCCGGCTTGTCTAACGGATCTTCTTTCCTGCTCTCTATGTATGACCTCGGCTATCCCTTTTGACTACGTCTGCTCCGATCCCCACCTGGCACCCGACCTTGGCTCCAACTGGTTATCCTGTGATCTTCTGTTCTCTGGAAGTCCTGCATACCACATCTCAGCTCATCAGCCGTGCTCCTGGGTGGACCACCAAACAAGCACTCCCACAGGCGACCTGTGCTACTCTGGGCCTGGTTGGTCTCCCTTCTGAGGATGTGTGTGGCACGAAAAGCTTTAGGAGGAGCCAACACGCCGTGAAATCACGCCGCCGAAGCTTTGTGAAGGTCCGGGGACCATCTTTATCCTTGGTCAGTGCTGCGTTCACTCTGCAATACTGTTATTTTAATACCTTCTATTTTAAATTTCCATGGAATAAATACTTTATTTTATACTACTACACTATGGGCACTTTTTGTGTGGCTCCTTTATGGAGCTATTGAATTACAGAGCCTTCTCATGATCCTGGCCCATTCAAGAGAAGGTAATCCCTGTAACACAGGCTGCAGACCCATCCATCCTTAAAGGGGACCTCTGAATGAGCAGACCATTTACCCAGTCCAAGAAATTCTGCTGTGCTGTTCCATACCTAGAAGAAAGTTTACCACACGCCTGGCATATCCCTTTCCCATAAGTGGACCGTGTTGGATATATTTATATGCGCATATTCAATGCGCATCCGGTGAGTGCGCATTTTTACTATACCTTCCAAGCACAAACACCTGATTATCGCTGTGGTTGGGATCCTATATTACCATTATAATTTTATGAACTTTTATGAATTTTTGATTTCTGAGTTTAATCTGTCATTTATATTTACTGGTTCACTTTAGTTTGAGTTTAGCACTGCACTCCTTATTTACTACTCTGGGCCTGACTCCTGCTGTCCCACCTTCAGGGAAGTCTGGAACTTAGCCGCAAGGGAAGCCCTCTCTCCACTGGCCTCTGTCATCAGGTACGTGATAGCAATACTACTTAAGTGATCTCCACTAGCTTCTGGGTCTGGTGTTTTTCAGGAAACACTTTGCATATTCCTAATGAATTCAAAGGGTTCCCTGATTGGATGAGATAGGAAGATTACCTGGCAACGAATGACCTTGCCAGTGATTGGCCCGAGTGTTGCTGATGGTCTCCCTAGCAGCCACTGGCACCCACTTGTTACAGAGATGTGAGGTGGGGCTAGCCTCATGGAAATCCTCAACCTAGGCTCCTCATTGAATGAAGTCACCATGGGGGAACCTCTTTAAGTCCCCTCACACAGACTGTCACAATGGCTCTGATGAAGGAAGCATGGTCTTCGAAAACCAGAAATCATAGGAAAGTGGCATCATAAAAAATACCAAAAATACCAAGGGGTCCATCAAGTCTGCCCCGACCAATTGAGCCTTACCATAATCTGCTGGTTGTGGTTGGTGTGTGGATATTAGTGACTATTTTGTGAACCTAGAAATAGCTTGTTTATTTTTACCTCGTTGGGTTTTAGAAGCAATTTGATTGCTGCTCTTTTGTAAGTAAAAAAATATACCATATAGACTGCGCATAAATGGTGTAAGACATAGAAAAGTCAATTATAATAATCAATACACATCTGTAAAAAATTTTCAGTGCAGTCCCAATATGTGCAAATAAAGTGCAAATGTGCTGGATTCTTCATAATAAACTCCATATTAAGGTGACAAGTGCTTCACTGTGCTCAGACTGGTGCCCCACATGGATTTACACTCACCATTATCCCATGACCACCTATCTCTAGGTAGGTCACTAGCGCTTTAATTGGGATTATCCCAAAATGCCACGTATTAATGGTGCCAATGCTCTTTCCCGTGTGTTCCACAATGTTGCTAATGGTAACCAGTGTGTATTCACTGGGTCAAATTGTGAGTGATAACCAGTGATCCTTCTCTGGGGCTAGTTTGATACTAGCATTACTCCTCACCTCCATAAGCAATGTAGCAGGTTGTCAGCATAGAAATAAAATAAAAAACAAGCATCCCATAGTGTAAAACTGTATACTTTTAATATTGGGGATAAATAGTTGGAATAAAACTCACAAAATAAGTGACTAACCCTCGGCACTGAGTGTGTTCAGCTCTGTTAGTTTGTATTTGGAAGAAAAAGATGGCGTGTGTTTCAAAGGACGGAAGTGACACAGGCAGACGTTATGTCATCAAACCTCGACGCGTTTCGACCAATAGATTGTCTATTTTCTCTTTTGTAAGTACCTTTATTTAAGCAATTTTATAAGCCTGGAGGGTAGATGGGGGGTATAAGGGGGTCCATCAGGCCATCTATGGTGCTCTGTCTTTTTATCCATTTCTTGATATGCAACAGATTTCCATGTTTGTGGTGGGGTCTATCTACCTTATGTGAGGTTTTAATATTTTATGGTGGTCTACTGTGGTCATAATTACGGCACCTCTGCCAGTTGTCACTAGAGCTGAGGAAATAGGCTTTGACCCATGAACTTTCTGAAGTTCATGGTATCATAAATCCACTCTTATTGGAGATGGTATATTTATGGGTACTTAGTGAGGTAGGTATTTAGTCTGCGCACAAAAAGCCAAGAAGAGTTCAAACATTTTAGAAGGGAAATCTGAATTTCAAAAGGGGTTTTCTGCCTTAGAAGACAAGGTTACAAAAAGGTTCATCTAGCCCCTTAATTTAATCTAAGAAAGAAACTCCTAGCCAGAGTTTACATCCTCCACCCAAAGTCTTCTCCAGTACTGGCTATGCCTGAGCAAGAACCCCTTACTGATTTGAGTGGGGAACTATTTATTGATTGGAGTGATCGGTACTGTCCACCTAATGTCTCTAGTGTTGAAGTATAAATGGTGTAAAAAAGGATGAGAGCACCACAGACCTAATGTGTGGACAGAAAAAACAAGCGCCAAATGATCAGTTCAAAAGTGGGGGAAATGTCCCACAGGATTGGGAAACACCCTACTTGAGAAGTTCATGAGAACAGAGATCAGTACTGAAGTCCATTGGACTTTTTTCTTGACAATGGAGTCACAACTGATAGTAACCAATGCATTTTTGGGGGCCAAGGAATCCCTTCCTCAGGTCTGAGATTTAGTTGCTTTCCCACAGCCATTGAGCTTTGCATGTTTCAGATATATGATATTCATTTGGGAGATATTGACGCAGTTCATATCAGGAACCCTAGCAACCAAATCTCAGCCCTGATGAAGGGTACCATCTTGGCCCCGAAATGCATTGGATACCATTTTTCTAATGGTTATGACTCCATTGTCAAGAATAAATGGACTTCAGAACTGATCATCTGGCTCTTGGTTTCTTCTGTCCATGTAAACATCTCAAGTTCGGTGTGTCCAAATCCTGTGGGACATTTCCCCCTCTTCGTGTTTTCTGAGCAGCCTAGATCTATTGGACAAGAACCG
This sequence comes from Staurois parvus, assembly GCF_062004578.1. Classification (NCBI taxonomy): domain Eukaryota; kingdom Metazoa; phylum Chordata; class Amphibia; order Anura; family Ranidae; genus Staurois; species Staurois parvus. The sequence goes on along the minus strand of NW_028318249.1, from coordinate 2,023,422 downwards.
CTACTATCCCGTTTGTAACAAAGCTGAGAATCAAGTCCAGCTCCTCCATTGTATTTCATTTTACAGATCTAATGTATGTCTGGTAAGTCCCTACTGCACCTAAAAAGAGGTCAGGAAACAAAGTCAACATGTTTTGTGGGCTCTCAACTACCCCTACATCAGGGCTTAGAAGCAGGTGGTAATTGAAGGAAACAATGGACAACAAATTGAAAAATAAAAGGATAAATGCTAAATAAGCTCCCACTTTATTCTTTTATTTTGGTCTCACCTTAGATCTGTGGTGCTCTCATCCATTCTACGCTCATTCACTACTCTGGGGACTCCAAAAGATATTCTGTTTTCTACCTTTAGGTCCAGTTCTCTACCAGCATATCTAGGGTTGAAGTGTGGCTCCTTTTGAATCTATGAGGCCAGCCCCTGAAAAAAGTTTGGGCAACAGGATGTAAACCGTGGAGGTGGTTGGTGCTACATGGAGAGGTAAGTAAGCACTCTGGAGTGAATTTAGGTTAGCATGGGGAGGGGGTTGTTTTTTACATGCTGTATGTGATGTGTTGTGGTGCCACTCATGATATATGGCACCCCGACGTAGCATACAATAGAGTCCAATGACCCACGCTACAAAGCACACCACAATGCATATATCTCACGTTGTGGTGTGCTGCAAAAGGGGTTGAGCATGTTTTTTCATCTGTTATGGTGTGTTGGCAGCCCATTCATATGAATATAATACAATGCACATTAACAAGTAGGAAGGTGCAGTCATTCGACCGGAGTAGTACTGCAGTTGGAGAGGAAGTAAAGAGACACTTGGTTTCTCTATGGTTTTCTTGGTCTCCTAGAGCAGCACTCCAGTTGGCTACATGGCATCCAGGTGACCCTGGCAGCCATCTTGGATCAAGCAGAGTCTTTTTAAGTCCCTGCCCCCAGGTTTTGGCAAGCATTTGCAAAGTGGATAGTGTAGGGAGGGTACACCCACCTGTCAGGGACAGCAGTCAGGAGAGGTTCCAGAATAGTAGGGATAGAGCAGGGCCTACATCTGCACTTCAGCAAGCTGCATCTTGGGTTGGACCGGCCACGCCGCACTCCACCTCCCTTGGTAAGTGCTTCCTTCAGCTCAGGCCTCTACTGCTGGCTCTCTGCTGCTTTGACTGTGAATTCCTGGTTGAGTGCTTCCCCGATAGGCTGCTGTACTGTTTTTTGCAAGTTCTTTGATTCATTGGTTTCTCAGTGTGATTGAAGCCGCTGCACCTGACCCGCATACACACACCACAACATGCTTTAATGGGCCCACGTTAGTGCACCACGACTGACCTCCTAAATATGAATGGGCCCGGGGCGGACTGATCATTTGGAAACTTGGGCACTATCAGAGGGCCCGGAGTCAGTAGGGGGCCCCATGAGATGCCCCTGGTACCTTTTTCATAAGCTTTTTTGAGTTTGGGCAAGGACACAGGGGACCCATGATCCCCTATTGCCCGGGGGCCCCATGAGTTGTCAGTCCGCCCCTGAATGGGCCCTATGAGTTATTGGTAATCAATCACATTTCCACAAATTCAGAGCACAGAGCTGATGATGATGTGCCCAGTGCAGGGGCGGACTGACAACTCATGGGGCCCCCGGGCAATAGGGGATCATGGGGCCCCTGTGTCCTTGCCCAAACTCAAAAAAGCCTATGAAAAAGGTACCAGGGGCATCTCATGGGGCCCCCTACTGACCCAGGGCCCTTGGGCAGTGCCCTAGTTTCCAAATGGTCAGTCCACCCCTGGCCCAGTGTAACCAATCTTACCTGCTTAAAGCCCAAGTAGTTCCATTTACGCATATATTGACATTGGGGTTCCCCCCCCAGAACTGCACTGGTTAAACACTTGTTTGTCTAAGGGGGAATAAAATGCAAAAACGTATCTTAATACTCACTCTGCCAGCAGCCAGGCTCCCCTGTGTTATCTAAGAGGTGGTGGTAGAGGGACGCTGCATACGGATTTCCACCAACAGAATGCGGACAAAGTCATTACGTGAGCTGACTTGGTCTGTATTTTACAGCTCACCACAACCATGGGGACCCCCCCCAAGGAAAGGATATTCTCCCCAGTTGAGAAATCCTAAACTAATAGGTCAAAGAGGGCACCATAGGAAATAAGAGAAATCCTTAGGAGTCTGAAGTGTATTGTTCAACTGGTTACAACAAGCGGGCCAGAAGACAACTAGTGCGTTTTGGAGGCCACGCAATCCCACTTCATCAATAGAAGGGTCTCTTGCCACTTCTACTGTGAACACCAACACCAGCTGTTGCTGATAATATGTTCTGCCTGCAGGGGTCATTTTGACCCCTTCTTGCCGCTTCACCCATTCCTGATGAAGGGGGGATGGTGCTGCACCCAAAACGCGTTAGTAGTCTTTGACCCTGCTTGTTGGAACCAGTTAAACAATGAAGACTGATTTTTTTAAAATTTGGTGTTGGTTTTGACCTATTACTCTTGCGTTGTCTGACACTTCGGGTTGTTGGTGCGTCTCGGCATCCTTTCATACAAAGCAGGGCTGGCATGATGTCACAGAGTTGCATGACAGTGTAGAGGAGAAAGCTTGTGACAGCGAAGAGTTTCCTTTCCCTTCTCACCCCCCAAACCAATATGTGAGGGGAAGGACCCCAGTGCATGGTTATACAGTATTTGCCCATAACCCCTTCCTGTAACAGCGTGACAACGCTGTCTGTTCCACAGTAAAATTACTCAGCAGCGTTGTCACCCCATGAACCGGTATTAACCCAGGGGAAGGACCTCAGTGCATGGTTATACAGTATTTGCTCATAGCCCCTTCCTGCAACAGCGCGACAACACTGTCTGTTCCGCAGTAAAATTACTCAGCAGCGTTGTCACCCCATGAACCGGTATTAACCCCGGGGAAGGACCCCAGTGCATGGTTATACAGTATTTGCCTATAGCCCCTTCCTGTAACAGAGTGACAACGCTGTCTGTTCTGCAGTAAAATTACTCAGCAGCGTTATCACCTCGTGAACCGGTATTAACCCTGTGCAAATAACAGAACACAATATTTTGTGGATCTGACACCTGATTGGTACAGGTGACTGCATTACGCCAATCCTCACCACTGCTCTGCGCCTGCCTTGATGAATACGGTATAAGCCCGTACAGGCCATCTCTATGGAGCCGTCTCCTGGTCCTTCACCTCCGAGCCAGCCAGCCAGCCAGCAGATGCAGCACTTTCTATTCCGCTCACATTGAATGCTACTCTCCAAAACATCCATCTTAATCATCGACAGCCGTTTACGGCCAGCGCACCTCCCCGGCCGCGACGGCTGCTGCGTGCCTCTGTGCGCTGCTCTCTCCCATCCGCTGGGGCTCTCCACATCTGAATGTTAAGAAGTTTTACAGAAGAACAATTTTGTCCGTTTCATTTATTTATAAAGAGAGCATAAATTACAGGGGCCTGTCCGTACAAACACACAGATTACCCCATGGTGGAGGCTGCGCACTGCTCGCTGCTACCTGCAACGGGGTGCTCAGAGAAGCCGAGGAGAGCGGATCGCCCCCTACATACGGATGTACAGTACTACAGTCATATGGAAACGGATCGAGCTCTGGTAACCATTCAGCTCTACATGTGCATAAAAACATTAAAATCCTGTTTCTGTAACAAAGCATGGCAAAGTCATCTGCAAATAAATAGAGCACGTCATTTCAATTTTGAAACACAAAATGAATGAAAATTATATCAAAATAATAGCTCAGGGGGGAAGGGGAGAAAAGAGTTAAAGTGTTCCTAAACCCAGGACCCTGCATTCATTATATCTGGTCTCCCCTGATCCTGCATTCGCTATATCTGGCCTCCCCTGATCCTGCATTCGCTATATCCGGTCTCCCCGGACCCTGCATTCACTATATCTGGTCTCCCAGGACTCTGCATTCATTATATCCGGTCTCCCCGGACCCTGCATTCACTATATCTGGTCTCCCCGGACCCTGCATTCACTATATCCGGTCTCCGCGGACCCTGCATTCACTCTATCCGCTCTCCCCGAACCCTGCATTCAGTATATCTGGTCTCCCCGGACCCTGCATTCATTATATCTGGTCTCCCCGGACCCTGCATTCACTATATCTGGTCTCCCAGGACCCTGCATGCACTAGATCTGGTCTCCCCAGACCCTGCATTCACTCTATCCGCTCTCCCCGAACCCTGCATTCGCTATATCTGGTCTCCCCGGACCCTGCATTCATTATATCTGGTCTCCCCGGATCCTGCATTCGCTATATCTGGTCTCCCCGGACCCTGCATTCACTATATCTGGTGTCCCCGGACCCTGCATTCACTATATCCGGTCTCCCCGGACCCTGCATTCACTATATCTGGTCTCCCCGGACCCTGCACTCACTATATCTGGTCTCCCCGGACCCTGCATTCACTATATCTGGTCTCCCCGGACCCTGCACTCACTATATCCGGTCTCCCCGGACCCTGCATTCACTATATCTGGTCTCCCCGGACCCTGCACTCACTATATCTGGTCTCCCCGGACCCTGCATTCATTATATCTGGTCTCCCCGGATCCTGCATTCGCTATATCTGGTCTCCCCGGACCCTGCATTCGCTATATCTGGTCTCCCCGGACTCTGCATTTGCTATATCTGGTCTCCCTGGACCCTGCATTCATTATATCTGGTCTCCCCGGACCCTGCATTCGCTATATCCGGTCTCCCCGGACCCTGCATTCACTATATCCGGTCTCCCCGGACCCTGCATTCATTATATCCGGTCTCCCCGGACCCTGCATTCACTATATTTGGTCTCCCCGGACCCTGCATTCACTATATCTGCTCTCCCCGGACCCTGCATTCGCTATATCTGCTCTCCCCGGACCCTGCATTCGCTATATCTGGTCTCCCCGGACCCTGCATTCACTATATCCGGTCTCCCCGGACCCTGCATTCACTATATCCGGTCTCCCTGGACCCTGCATTCACTATATCTGCTCTCCTCGGACCCTGCATTCACTATATCCGGTCTCCCCGGACCCCGCATCCACTCTATCTGGTCTCCCCGTACCCTGCATTCACTATATCTGGTCTCCCCGGACCCTGCATTCACTATATCCGTTCTCCCCGGACCCTGCATTTACTATATCCGGTCTCCCTGGACCCTGCATTCACTATATCCGGTCTCCCCGGACCCTGCATTCACTATATCCGCTCTCCCCGGACCCTGCATTCACTATACCTGGTCTCCCAGGACCCTGCATTCACTATATCTGGTGAACCTTTCACGAAATCGCACTGTGCTGTTGAGTTGCGCTGATGTGAAGGGCACCATTGAAAACAATGTGATTTCCATTGTCATGCAATTCTGTGTGGCTCCAGTGGCATCTGAAATCACACTAGTGAGCCTAATAGACTTAAAGACAATAGTGTTTGGTTTTTGGTTTTTTAGACAATTTTTCTTTCTCTTCCTTTAATGTATTACTAACCCCAGGACCCTGTATTCACTACTGTATATCTGGTCTCCCAGGACCCTGCATGCACTAGATCTGGTCTCCCCGGACCCTGCATTCACTATATCTGGTCTCCCCAGACCCTGCATTCACTATATCTGGTCTCCCAGGACCCTGCATTCACTATATCCGGTCTCCCCAGACCCTGCATTCACTATATCTGGTCTCCCAGGACCCTGCATTCACTATATCCGGTCTCCCCGGACCCTGCATTTACTATATCCGGTCTCCCCGGACCCTGCATTCACTATATCTGGTCTCCCAGGACCCTGCATTCACTATATCCGGTCTCCCCAGACCCTGCATTCACTATAGCTGGTCTCCCAGGACCCTGCATTCACTATATCTGGTCTCCCCGGACCCTGCATTCACTATATCCGGTCTCCCCAGACCCTGCATTCACTATATCTGGTCTCCCCAGACCCTGCATTCACTAAATCTGGTCTCCCGCACCCTGCATTTTCTATATCTGGTCTCCCCGGACCCTGCATTCACTATATCTGGTCTCCCCGGACCCTGCATTCACTATATCTGGTCTCCCCGGACCCTGCATTCACTATATCTGGTCTCCCCGGACCCTGCATTCACTATATCCGGTCTCCCCGGACCCTGCATTCACTATATCTGCTCTCCCCGGACCCTGCATTCACTATATCTGCTCTCCCCGGACCCTGCATTCACTATATCTGGTCTCTCACAGTACACACAACATAGAAATGCAATTATTTTAGTAAATATAAACCGCTAAATACCTTTTCTCATCAGCAGTTATAGCAGCCTTGTGACTTCTATCAGTGTCCAGCCGAGCACTGGTTAAAGCAGGAGGAGTTTTCATTTTGCTTTAGTAAAATGCAGGAACCCTGACTTCTGTGCTGATTGGCCCTATGCTGATCACATGCACTCTCCCAAGAAAAATTCTCCCAAAAAAAAAACCTCTCTAGCAATACACACTAAACTAAGCATGTGCAGAGTGACTCCACACGCTATGTCTTATCAGGAAATAAGAGGGGGACACTGGAAGAAGGGGAGGATCAGAGAAGACAGGATCAAACAGCCTTTTTACACAATTAACCCCTTAGGTTCCACAGTGAGTATAACAAGCATGCTTTACTGCATATACAGACTGATTTTACTGTTGTGGGTTTAGTAACACTTTAAGTTCCTTTTAGATCTACAGGACTTTTTTCTCAGAGAATTCCCCCTCCCCCATGTCTCCCTTTGTCTCTGCCCCTATCTACCTCTGAGCGCTGTCCCTCCTATTTAGCTACTCCCTGTACCATCCATTTTTACAGAATACAGAACCAAGTATTGTTTTGTGGTGCCAAATAATTTGTATGGAAAAGGTTAATGATTACAAGAAAGCCAGTACAATAGATCCCCTGACAGCGACAATAACCCCTCCCCCACAGCAACAATAGACCCCCCAGCAACCCCCCCCCCCCAGCAACAATAGACCCCCTTAGCAGCAATATAATCTCCCCAGCAATAATAAATCTCTCCCAGCAAAAATAGGTGCCTGTGCAGTTTTTGACTGTGTTCACAAATGTCTGACACAGATCAGCCCCCTGCTGCAGCCTTTCGCCATGTGACATGCTACAAACGTACAATGCTGCAGCCTGATAACTGGAGGAGAGGAGACTGAGGAAATGCTTCCTACTACCTGCAGCAGATGGATGACATCATCTCAGCCTAGGCAAAGTCACTGGACTGGAGCTCAAGGATGGCTTTATGATGGCAAAAGGTGGAGATTTTTTTAAATTAATATTTTCACTGTATATTGTGACATGTTAGGAGTTTAGTCGTGCAAATATATATGGTCACTGCACACAATCTGCTCCTTCACGAGTGTGCCCTGTGTTTCTACTGTCCTGCCTGAGCACCAAACAGTTGAGCAGTTAATGAAAAGGTCATCTTTAGGTTATTTTATTGCAAAAAAAAATAATAATAAAAAAATAAAAAATGTTATATATATATATATATATATATTTATATATATATATGTGTGTGTGTGTATATATATATATATATATATCCACCCTCCAAATCATTGGATTCAGGTGTTCCAATCCCCTCCATGGCCACAGGTGTATACAATCAAGCCCCTAGGCATGCAGACTGCTTCTACAAACATTTGTGAAAGAATGGGTCGCTCTCAGGAGCTCAGTGACTCCAAGCGTGGTCCCGTGATAGGTTGTCACCTGTGCAATAAGTCCATCCGTGACATTTCCTGGCTACTAAATATTCCACGCTCAACTGTTAGTGGGATTATAACAAAGTGGAAGAAACTGGGAACAACAGCAACTCAGCCACCAAGTGGTAGGCCACGTCAGATGACAGAGTGGGGTCAGCGCATGCTGAAGCGCACAGTGCGCAGAAGTCACCAACTGTCTGCAGAGTCAATAGCTAAAGACCTCCAAACTTCATGTGGCCTTCAGATTAGCACAACAACAGTGCGTAGAGAGCTTCATGGAATGGGTTTCCATGGCCGAGCAACTGCATCCAAGCCTTACATCACCAAGTGCAATGCAAAGCGGCGGATGCCGTAGTGTAAAGCATGCCACCACTGGACTCTAGAGCAGTAAAGACGTTCTCTGGAGTGACCAATCACGCTTCTCTGTCTGGCAATCCGATGGATGTGTCTGGATTTGGTGATTGCCAGTTAAACGGTACTTGCCTGACTGCATTGTGCCAAGTGTAAAGTTTGGTAGAGGGGGGATTATGGTGTGGGGCTGTTTTTCAGGGGTTGGGCTTGGCCCCCTAGTTCCAGTGACAGGAACTCTTAAGGCATCAGCATACCAAGACATTTTGGACAATTTCATGCTCCCAACTTTGTGGGAAGAGTTTGGGGATGGTCCTTTCCTGTTCCAACATGACTGCACACCAGTGTACAAAGCAAGGTCCATAAAGACATGGAGGAGCCAGTTTGGGGTGGAGGAACTTGACTGGCCTGCACAGAGTCCTGACCTCAACCCCATAGAACACCTTTGGGATGAATTAGTGTGGAGACTGCGAGCCAGGCCTCCTCCCCCGACATCAGTGCCTGACCTCACAAATGTGCTTCTGGAAGAATGGTCAAACCTTCCCATAGACACCCTCCTAAACCTTGTGGACGGCCTTCCCAGAAGAGTTGAAGCTGTTATAGCTGCAAAGGGCGGGGCCAACTCAATATTGAACCCTACGGACTAAGACTGGGGGGCCATTAAAGGTCATGTGTGTGTAAAGGCAGGCCGACCAATATTGTGTGTATATATATATATATATATATATATATATATAATAATAATTATTATTATTAATAATAATAACAATAATAACTATAATAATAATAACTATAATAATAATAACAATAATAACTATAATAATAATTACATATTATATTTCTAAATCATTAAAACATACTTTTTTTTTAACATAAATAATTATGAATTAAATTAATTAAATTTACTAAACATATTTTAATAGCTTTGGCTGTAGATAGACCTGAAAGAACATCATATAAAAATAAGAGTGTCTCAAAAAATGATCATAGGGTGCCTTAGGCTCTTTGGTGGATAATCAGATTATCAGGTAACTGCCTATGTAAGTATAACATTCTAATTCTTTTTTTGCCTTTTTTATCAAAACACAATATATGGTATCATTCTCTTTGCATTCGTTGTATGTTTAAATAGAATTTCTGTCCTGATAAATAAGTTGGTGTTTTTTTTTCAGTGACTCTCTTGATCTTATTACTGGAAAGACTGAAGGATTTTGAAGGATTCTGATATACACTGCTCAAAAACATTAAGCCTGGGTTCACATATGTGCGGCTCGGTATATTGCATGTGATTCACACAAGAACCGCATCGCATTCCTGTGCAAATCACATGTGATTTGTGTGCGGTGTGATTGAAGCCATACATTTTGTATGGCTCTATTCCCACCGCACCCGCACCAAAAACGTAAAGGACCATTTTTTGGGTCCGCACTAGAATAGGATTGCATGGGTATTCGCACCTATGTGATCCGATTTTGCACATCACACCGCGTTTTGTGGACCACTTTCGTGGTGTTGTTAACTTAACATACACACCAGCAGCGGTTCGCATGAACGGGGTGCGATTCTGATGCGGTTTGGAATTTGCACTGAAAACGCTGCGAATTCCGCACCACATCAGTGTGAACTAGGGCTAAAGGAACACTTTGTAATCAGAGTCTAGCATCAAGTCAATTAAATTCCTGAGATATTGTCTGATCAGGTAAGTAGCAGAGGGGGTTGTTAATCAGTTTCAGCTGCTTTGGTGTTAATGAAATTAACAACAGGTGCACTAGATGGGCAACAATGAGTTGGCCCCAAAACAGGAATGGTTTTACAGCTGGAAGCCACTGACATTTTTTTACCTACTCATATTTTTTGACTGTTTTTCACTAGGTTTGCATTTGGCTATGGTCAGTGTCACTACTGGTAGCATGAGGCCATACCTGGACCCTACAGAGGTTGCACAGGCAGTCCAACTCCTCCAGGATGGCACATAAATACGTGCCATTGCTAGAAGGTTTACTGTGTCTCCCAAAACAGTTTCAAGATCATGAAGGAGATTCCAGGAGACAGGCAGTTACTCTAGGAGAGCTGGACAGGGCCGTAGAAGGTCCTTAACCCATCAGCAGGACCGGTATCTGCTCCTTTGTGCAAGGAGGAACAGGATGAGCACTGCCAGAGCCCTACAAAATGACCTCCAGCAGGCCACTGGTATGAATGTCTCTGACCAATCAGAAACACACTTCATGGGGGTGTCCTGAGGGTCCAATGTCCTCTAGTGGGCCCTGTACTCACTGCCCGGCACTGTAGAGCTTAATTGGCATTTGCCACTGAACACCAGAATTGACAGGTCCACCACTGGCACCCTGTGCTTTTCACAGATGAGAGCAGGTTCACAATGAGCACATGTGACAGACATGAAAGGATCAGGAGAAGTCATGGAGAACATTATACTGTCTGTAACATGGTTCAGCATGATCGTATTGGTGGTGGGTCAGTGATGGTCTGGGGAGGCAGATCCATGGAGGGACGTACAGACCTCTACAGGCTAGACAATGGCACCCTGACTGCCATTAGGTATCGGGGTGAAATCCTTGGATCCATTGTCAGACCCTACACTGGTGTAGTTCTTCCTGGATTCCTCCTGGTGCACGACAATGCCATGTGGGGAGAGTATACAGGCAGTTCCTGGAGGATGAAGAAATTGATACCATTGAATGGCCCCCACGCTCGCCTGACCTAAACCCAAATCCAATAGTACACCTCTGGGATATCATGTTTCTGTCCATCCGACTCCACCAGGTTGTACCACCAGGAGCTCAGTGATGCCCTGGTCCAGATCTGGGAGGAAATCCCCCAGGACACCATCCATCATCTCATTAGGAGCCTCCCCCGACGTTGTCAGGCATGCATACAAGCACGTGGTGGCCATACAAACTACTGAGGACCATTCTGAGTTGCTGCAATGACATTTCAGCAAAATGGACTAGCCTGCTGCATCATTTTTTCACTTTGATTTTCGGGGTGTCTTTGAATTCAGTCCTCTGTAGGTCGATCATTGTCATTTCCAAACGATGGGACATCCTTACGTTCCTAACACATTACCCCGTCCATATCAGTATAGAGATCCAGCAGGAGATTTTTCTCTATTGAGATCTGATGTGTTTTCAAAGTGTTCCTTTTTTTTTGAGCAGTGTAGATTCTAATATATTGCTCTGTGAATTCCTGGCTCCTTGTGTGCACTTTGCTAGTAACACTAGACACCATGTTGTCAATTATATATCTTTTATAACAGAACAAGAAGTAAAAAAAAAACAAATAATAAAAATAATTGAAAATTAAAGTGTATGAATGCTACAATGTAAAAGTTGGGGCTACAGTCCTCTATCCTTAATAATAAACATTTACATTTTTTATTGTTATTTTTTCATTTTAATAAATATATACTTTTTATTTACATTTTTATTTTATTTATTTTTCATATATTTTACTTACATATTTATTCACTTTTATTTCATTTATTTTTACTATTTTTACCATATCCTAATCATATACAATCACTGTAGAGTGTACTGTAAATCATATAAAATATATGATTTATTACAGAACAAATACAGTATAGTATGTCCCTAATAGGAAACTATTTTATTTTTAAAGATTTTTCAGTGCTATAGGTTTTATTTATTTTCATTTTTTTAAAATATTTTTACCATTTGCTAGTCATACACAGACAACCACTGGACAGTGTACTGTTAGGAATATATTTGTCCTTTAAAAAAAAAATAGAATAGTAACAAATGTATTTTATTAAATTTTATTTCTATATTTATTCATTTTTCTTTTATTCGCACATGCTCAGTAGTATGTATCCGGGTGCACCCGATGACGAAACCGGTAGGGCGGACATGGGTAAACGCTACTGAGCATGTGCGAAGGAACGACAGCCATCTTTCATGCTGGAATTCCATATTGCTGTACCATCTGATATGCTGTGTTACTTCTGGACGTTTGTAAATGCTTAGACTTAATAAATTCCTTTTTGTGGGTGGTTTTACGCTATGTGGAGTGTCTCATTTATCATCGGTCCTTGTTGTAGATGTATATGGTGACAACTGACAGCAAAATTCCTGCTTTTTCTATGGAAGAGGGGAGGCTAGAAACAGTGCCCTTTTCCTGGAGGAATTTCACTATGTGCATGTGACCACTTCTATATGGAGGGTGGTTTGGTCGATTTGGTGGTTCTCTGGAGTGATTCATTACAGAATTGTGCTTGGTGTGTGATGGAGATATAAAGAGAAAGGACTGCTTAGCTGGCTGACTACAACTGGAGTTGAGTGGTGACCCATCCATCCCTAGAGGTATTTCTCCCTAACGCGCTGTTAGACTTTTGGTTATGCTTCCAGTAAGAGACTTTGATATCCCGTTTCGGTGGTGCACACGGTGGTGAGGATTGGAGGCATAGAATCACTGCAATTATTGCTAGGTGCACAAGTAGAGCACATCTGTTCTATATAGCACTGCACTTGGTTGCTTTTTTAATTTTTCTGAACTTTTTGGACTACTTATTTATTTATTTAAAACTTCTCACTGTATATAAATTTTGTATTTTATATGTAATTAACATTGATGGTGGGAGTTGTATTATGTATTTCAAAGAGTTTGTGTTTGATTCACATATTAGGTCAATGATAGCCATCATCATGGCCATCTTAGGTCAACTTCATTAATTTAATATGGCCATGTGGCCATATTAGGTCAATGATGTCCCAAGCATCCCTGCCCTTTTTGGACCAAACACAAACTCATCCCTATTGATCACCTATTTGTGGCCAAGTGGTCATATTAGGTCTATGATGTTCCAAGCATCCCTGCCCTTTTTGAAACAAACCCAAACTCATCCCTATTGACTACCTATTTGGGGCCATGCGGCCATATTAGGTCAATGATGTCCCAAGCATTTCTGCCCTTTTTGGAACAAACCCAAACTCATCCCTATTGACCAGATATTTGGGGGCCACATGGCCAGATTAGGTCTATGATGTCCATAGCACCCTTGCCCCTTTTGGACCAAACCCAAACTCATCCCTATTGACCACCTATTTGGGGCCATGTGGCCATATTAGGTCAATGATTTCCCAAGCATTCCTGCCCTTTTTGGACCAAACCCAAACTCATCCCTATTTACCACCTATTTGGGGCCAAGTGGCCATATTAAGTCTATGATGTTCCAAGCACCCTTGTCCCTTTTGGACCAAACCCAAGTTCATCCCTATTGACCAGCTATTTGGGGCCACATGGCCAGATTAGGTCTGTGATGTCCATAGCACCCTTGCCCCTTTTGGACCAAACCCAAGTTCATCCCTATTGACCAGCTATTTGGGGCCACATGGCCAGATTAGGTCTATGATGTCCATAGCACCCTTGCCCCTTTTGCACCAAACCCGAGTTCATCCCTATTGCCTAGCTATTTGGGTCCACGTGGCCAGATTAGGTCTATGATGTCCATAGCACCCTTGCCCCTTTTGGAGCAAACCCAAGCTCATCCTGAATAACCACCTATTTCAAAAATAGCAATCAATTTCGATCAATTGTAATCCACTTGGGTAAGGTAAGCAAGTATTCTGCTTCAAAAGTCATCACTTTTTTATGTGTGAATCCCAGGAACACTTGGCTACTCCTACTTTGGATGTGGATTGCCCCAAGCACACTTGGCATTGTTCCAACATTCACAGGCAGCCTGTTGTTGTATGTCCAGCAGACAACCTTGGAATTTTCATTCATATCTGCCTAGAGTTCAGCTTCAACAATAAGAGTTGATATACTGTATAAAAAAAAAAATGTGCCAAGTCTTGTGATGCTGGGCTTTCTAGTTCATCGATAACTCAATTCTTGCCGGTTCCCCGGGGCTGATGACTGATTGGTGCGTGCTTGTCTCCTGCCAGCGGAATGTCATGAATACATATATAAAATGTTGTATTCTGCCCCCGGATGAAATCCTCATCTCCAGCCTTCAGATGGAGCACACAGGAGATTGGAGACAAGACACTAAGGGAATGTGACACCGACTTTCACTCAAATCACAAGAGATTAGGCCGTGCTTAACAAGGGAGCCAAATCGGCTATTGAGCTGTAAATTTCACTGATGCTGCGCAGCGTTTAAAGGGACAGGGTGACATTTCTTATAAAATTAAACTCCTTCATCCAGTAAACTTATTAAAGGGTAAGTGCTCTTCTCTAGGTAAACTGGGCAGGGAAACGATCGGCTTTGTAAATAGGATACATTCGTTTTTTGGATCATTAAGTTTTCTGGAGGTTCTCAAGGTTTCCACTGTGCCAATGTAAGAATGCTTCAGTTCTGCTTGTTGCCACGTGGAAACTATGGACATCGTGTAATGCTTGTCTATGTGGACAGTGTCATTATGGCAAGGTGACAGGTTCTCTTGTAGGAACTACCCTCCAACCACTGATACGCACATTCAGTTGGAGCCAGTCCTAACTCTGGACAAGCTCTGTGTTGAATGGCGTTGGAGCTTGCACAGGGTTAAAGTGGTTGTAAACCCTTCGTTATACCAAATGAAGTGACTGGCCTCAGGTCACAAATCCTCCTACATAAGTTGTACCTATTTATCTGCAGTTTTCTCTTCTCTACAGCCGTTCAAAGTGCTCAATGAAAAAAACTTGTCTGAGAGTTTCAAAAACAGGGGATGGGGAGCTGAAATCACACTCTGCAGAGCTCAGCGAGGAGAGCTGTGAAAGTTGATTGGAGGGAAAACACACACCCTCCTCCACACACCACACAAAAACAGAACTGAGCCTGTCACTCTACTGGAGGTCCCACCCCTGTCACCATTCTCTTGGTGTCAGGAAAACTTGTCAGAATTGATTCATGCTGATAACAGAGGAACAAAACAGCAGACAGAAATGACATTTTGCTATGGTTTGAGACAAGTACACACTATAGAGGGATATGCTTTGTTCATATTTCATGTCTGAGATATACATCCACTTTAAAAAACATCAACCCCTCCTACTCTCCCCCATCTGTGACCTCCCCACCCATTCAGCGCAATACCTTTATACCAAGGGTCTTCTGGCTGGTTCATATCCTTCACTTAACTGCTATAATGCAATAATATGTGAATGCCACAAAATGCAGTAATATTCTGAGCCCAGGCTGCCTGATATGTTGTTCTAGGGGGCGGGTCCATGACACCCTGGGCTCACAGGAAACAGGTTGAATGACACCGGTCCTTATTCAACTCAAAAGACTGTGGGGGATGCATCAGCATTGTATAAACGATTTACTATTATTGGGACTATTCATTTTATTTCTTTTAGCTGGAGTTCAATTTTAACATCTTACTCCACATTTTATGACAGTGTTCATGTCTGTAAACTGCGTCCTGGGAGGACTTTACTTATTTATTGAGGACTCAGAGCAACGTAGTCACGGAGAAGCAAAGGGAGTATCAGCGGGTGAAGGGGTTGGGCGAGGAGTTCCTCTTACAAGAGCACTTTAGCCATTCATTACGTATATACAGTATATCTATCTATCTATCTATCTATCTATCTATCTATCTATCTATCTATCTATCTCAGCCTTTTTCAACCAGGGTGCCTCGTGGTTTCTTCAGGGGTGCCTTGGCAAAATGTCTATAAATTGCCCAAAACTTGTATTCAAGCCAGCGGGTGGAACACGCCTGCCTTTTCATTACACAAAGCCAGAGGTTTTCATTGCACACCATTTCAACCTTCTAGCCGCCGGCGTCGTAAAAACCAATAAAATCATCAGTTGGGAGGATGTCGGTTGCCTGCACAGCATCCTTGTTTGACCCTCCCCTTTTCATTAATGTTTTTTATCATTTTATTTTTTTTTTATAATAATAATAATAATTTAATTTTTTTTAAATGTTTTTATTCACTAGCAATGTGCCTTTGAACTTGCTAGAAAATGTGCCCACTCAGTTCCCCAGCACAGCCTCCTTCCCACTTGCATGTCACAGCCCTCTCCTCTTCTAGGAGTATCTCACTCCCCTCCCTGTATAACCTTTTATGTAGACATCCCTCAACACAGAGGAACCCTTGAAATGCACTTGTTGGTATCGGGGAACTCCTGATAAAAATTACTATCTACTCATGATACATTGGTGTGATGGTCAGTGGGAAGAATGCTCCTTACACTTTGGGTCTTTGGGAAGAATTACCCCCTTACAGATCGCTAAAAAGATCATTGGTGTCAGTGATTAATTATCTGAGAGGCAGAAATTGCTCATTGCTCAGGAAACACCTAGTAACTTCTGGAGGAACCCTACGGTTCCATGGAGCCATAGTTGAGAAACCCTGCTCTAAAGACTTGAGTCTGTTGATGGGTGCCATCATTGTGGATGTGATATCATCAGCCCCAGAGGGAATGCCATAGAGTGTCACTTGAATAGCAGCTCTGAGTTTTCTGTGGCTGCTGACAGCACATTCTGGGCGTGTTTGGATATCTACCCAAGGTAGTCTTCTATACATAAATATCATCCATAAACTTCTATAAATGTACATGCACTATATTGCCAAAAGTATTGGGATACCCCTCCAAATTATTGGATTTCTTTGTTCCAATCACCTCCATGGCCACAGGTGTATAAAATCAAGCCCCTAGGCATGCAGACTGCTTCTACAAACATTTGTGAAAGAATGGGTCGCTCTCAGGAGCTCAGTGACTCCAAGTGTGGTCCCGTGATAGGTTGTCACCTGTGCAATAAGTCCATCCGTGACATTTCCTGGCTACTAAATATTCCACGGTCAACTTTTAGTGGGATTATAACAAAGTGGAAGCAACTGGGAACAACAGCAACTCAGCCACCAAGTGGTAGGCCACGTAAAATGACAGAGCGGGGTCAGCGCATGCTGAAGCGCACAGTGCACAGAAGTTGCCAACTGTCTGCAGAGTCAATAGCTAATGACCTTCAAACTTCCTGTAGCCTTCAGTGCATAGAGAGCTTCATGGAATGGGTTTCCATGGCCGAGCAGCTGCATCCAAGCTTTACATCACCAATGCAATACAAAGCAATACAAAGCTAGAGTCTAGTGGCGTAAAGCTCGCCGCCACTGGACTATAGAGCAGTGTAGACGTGTTCTCTGGAGTGACCAATCACACTTCCCTGTCTGGCAATCCAATGGACGTGTCTGGGTTTGGCAATTGCCAGGAGAACGGTACTTGCCTGACTGCATTGTGCCAAGTGTAAAGTTTGGTGGAGGGGGGATTATGGTGTGGGGTAGTTTTTCAGGGGTTGGACTTGGCCCCTTAATTCCAGCGAAGGGAACTCTTACAACATCAGCATACCAAGACATTTTGGACAATTTCATGCTCCCAACTTTGTGGGAACAGTTTGGGAATGGCCCCTTCCTGTTCAAACATGACTGCACACCAGTGTACAAAGCAAGGTCCATAAAGACATGGATGAGTGAGTTTGGGGTGGAGGAACTTGACTTGTCCTGACCTCAACCCGACAGAACACCTTTGGGATGAATTAGAGCGGAGACTGCAAGCCAGGCCTTCTCCCCCGATATCAGTGCCTGACCTCACAAATGCTCTTCTGGAAGAATGGTCAAACCTTCCCATAGACACCCTCCTAAACCTTGTGGACGGCCTTCCCAGAAGAGTTGAAGCTGTTATAGCTGCAAAGGGCGGGGCCAACTCAATATTGAACCCTACGGACTAAGACTGGGATGCCATTACAGTTCATGTGCTTGTAAAGCAGGCATCCCTATGCTTTCGGCAATATAGTGTATAATTGTGTAGGAAGATTTTTTTTTTTTAAATGAAAAGTCTGGCAACAGGGTCTCTTTAAAAATCCAATTAAAAATAAAATGTTTCTTTTTATTTTTTTATAATTCCACTGCATGTGATTGAGAGTTTGCTGTGAGCGCAGTAGGTAAAGAGTTAAAAGTGACTCCTTTAATAAATAACACTGGATACCTTACAGAGCTTCCCAGATATGACACTTGTTATAATTAAAGGGAATTCTGATAGAACAATACCATTAAAGGTGTTATCTTAAGATTTAATATAATCACCTATTTATCATTAGATTGTAAGCTCCCAGGATCAGGCCCTCCTATCTCTCTTGTATTGAACTGTATTGTTGCTGTATTGTCTCCCGTTATATTGTAAAGCGCTGAGCAAACTGTTGGCGCTATATAAATCCTGTATAATAATAATAATCATTAAACCAGTAGTAAACTTGAGGGAAAAAAATCCATCTTCCTGCAAGGCAATGTTATCATGTGCTATTAAGCGTCGCATACTAGCACATTATGAAAGACTTACCTTTAAACGAAGCCCTCCAGTGGTGTGCTGTCACAACTGAGGGGGTTTCTATCTTCATCTGGTCTTCCTTCTGGGTTCACGGGCTGCGTCCACTTGACAGACCGAGCTGCGATGACATCAATTCCGCGCATGCAAGGCTCGGCCGCGGCACACAGT
Source organism: Staurois parvus (assembly GCF_062004578.1). Classification (NCBI taxonomy): domain Eukaryota; kingdom Metazoa; phylum Chordata; class Amphibia; order Anura; family Ranidae; genus Staurois; species Staurois parvus. The sequence goes on along the minus strand of NW_028318249.1, from coordinate 2,004,927 downwards.
GACATCTCCGGCTGCTGCTCACTAGAATATCTTGTAAATGGCGCACGTTTCGGAGATATTCATTTTACCTACAGGTAAGCTTTATTATAAGCTTTCCTGTAAATAAAAATTAAAAAAAAAAAGAGTTTACTACCACTTTACTACCACTTTACTACCACTTTAAGAGGCTAATTATTATGTATGTTCCTGTTGCTACAAAGGAATAATTAGCACCAATGACATTGAAAGCTCTACCACCAATCCATCATGAGCCCTCTTTAACCATGGCTCCTCTATAAATCTATTTGAGTCCAGAGTCTATTGGAGTCCAGAGTTTGAAAAAAAAATGGGTCAACTGCCATTATGCAGCAATATGAAAATGGACACCACAAGCAGTGGTGTATTTAGGATTCGTGCTGCCCTAGGCAACACAAAAATTGGCTCCCCCCATTGACCAACAATACCCCAGCCCTGCCCGAGAGAGCCTTCAACTACCACTGCCCCCATACACTGGCAACCCCCCCCCCCCACTCCCACAAGAGATAAGACACTCACTTTCACAGCTCCGGACATCCCCAACAAGAGTCAGGCTCTGCATACCTCATCAAGCAGCTCGCATCCTCTCTCATATCCCACCGCGTCTCCATGCTCCCGTCATCCTTTTATTCTTTTGGGGGACAGTACTGCCCCCCTGAAAAATGCTGCTGCCCCCCTGAAAAATGCCCCCCTAGGCAAATGCCTTGTTTGCCTTGTGGTAAATACACCCCTGACCACAAGGGGTGGGCAGGAGGGGGGCAGCTGTGGTAAGGGGGCACATTCCCACTCCAGATAGAGGTTGGAAACCAGGGCCAGATCTAGAGGGGTTTTGGGCAATTGGCATCAGCAGGGCAGACCCTATAATGAGAGACACCAAAGCCCAGCCCAACCAGAATGGTGCACATACCCACAAGGATAAAATGAAATTGTGCTGATGCTTTGCACCCCCAGATCAGCTAAGCTAGATCCAGCCCTATTCACAACCAGTGTGCCATGGCTTTATGTCCACTATAGCATCTACTGCTCTCATACTGTGCTCCAACATGCTCACTTACCACCCCATCCACCCACAGCTGACATGAAAAATACACCATGCATGTGCCAAACTTGGGCAGCTGGAGCAGTGGTGCTCCCATACTCCCATTCTACAGCATACATTAGAAGCAGAGGAGGGGGTTCCACATCCTTCCCCTGGCTGCTGGACGGATCTGTCTCAATACTGGACAGCACTCCCAAGCCCTCTTTGCTTCCCTGGCTGTCAGGTGCTACATTGGAGCTCATCCTGGTTACCCAAATAGAGTGTATCTAGAAGGAGTCTGATGTGTGTGCGATTGCACTGAACTGATAGAAGTAGGGTTTGGTTTTGGTGGCTTTACATTGAGAGGTCTTCCTTCAAAGGAGTTGACCTGTGATGAAGGTATTGTCTGTATGGACCTTGTTCTGGTCCTAGGATGCTACCTTTCTAATCGTGACAAAAGGAGTACTCAGCAGATGAAAAACTCTGGGGTGGGTGTTGAGAAATGAGTTCATATTACTTAAATGCCTTTTTGAAACATTGAATGGTTAAGGGCATCAATTACAGCCAACGTGTTTTGAGGAAAAGCCCTTGCTGATCTTCAGGGCTTAGGCAGTGGATGTTATTAGAATCACAATACGACTAAAAACTCAGGGGTGGGTATTGAGCAGTGCCTAGTGTAAAGGTTCATATCACTCAAAGGTCTTTTTGAAACGTTTCTTGCTTATGAGCATCAAACACAGCTAACGCGTCTAGAGGGAAAGGCCTTCACCATCTTCAGGGCTTAAGTAGTGGCTGTTATTAGAATCGCAATAAGACTGAAAACTCTTGTGTGGGTATTGAGGAGTGCTTGTTATAGAAGTTCATATCACTGTACGGTCTTATTGAAACATTTCTTGCTTAAGAGCATTAAATGCAGCCTCTCGGGGGATCAGGAAGGAATTTTTTCCCAGCAGGTGCAAATTGGATCATGTTTTGCTGGTTTTTTTGCCTTCCTCTGGATCAACTGTGGGTATAGGATTATAAGGTTTTTTTTTTTTTACTATGGTTGAACTGGATGGACATTTGTCTTTTTTCACCCAGACTAACTATGTAACTATTGCGGTTCGAGTGGAGGTCACCCCCTTCTTCAGGGTTTAAGGCAGTGGATGTTATTAGAATCCCAATGAGATGCAAAAGAAGGCCAAGTTCAAAGAGTTCAAATTGCCACTAAGATATGACAGTCTTCATCAAGCCCTAACTTAAGTCTTCTGTTACAGGGGTGTCCCAACTGTGGCCCTCCAGCTGTTGTGGAACTATATGTCCCATGGGGTATTGCAGTTACAAGCATGGCTCCCAGAATGACAGTCATGATGGAACCTATAGTTCTGCAGCAGCTGGAGGGCAGTTTGTCCACCCATTTTTTCTATTGCAGTTCATTGTGATTCCAGTAACCTCCAGTGATCAAGCCCTGAGGAAGCAGGAGGTTTTTCCCATGAAACGCGTTGGCTGTATTTGATGCTCTTAACCTATAAACATTTAAAAAAAGACATACAAATGAAATACATTGTAATGGAACCGAGACACCAACGACTGGATATGTCCATCAAGAAGCTGCTTCTCAGGCTCTGGAACACGAGACCAGTGAATCTGGCTATTGTTACCCCAAGATCCAGACAACACCAGAATTGAAGTCAGCCAGAGGTAGACTAGTTTATTTTAACACAGATGCAAGATATATACACTCAGGGGACAATCCGCCCTCCCTGCATAATGACACAGGGTGGGGAAATCTACATTTAGTAACGAGACACACCAACAGACAGTCCCATCAGGAGGGAGGGCTGCTGGAGACACCCCCCCACCAAGCCAATACACATAAACACATACATCCCATAATAGTTTGCTCCCAAGCCAGACACACAACAGAACAATGGGATGCAACCACATGATATTAAACAATCAACAACCCCCACAAAATATTAGGACAGATCACCCTGTACTCCTAACAGGCACAAGGTGATTTACACATAAGAGGGATATGGGGATCTGAGACAGGGGTCTCCCCACCTCTGCAAAGTGAGCTGGGTTCCATGGGCCCCCCCAACCAAAGTGACTCCAATCACAATTTTACTAAAAGCTTTGTTTGCAAACTAAGCCCTGTCCTGTTCTTCCCCACTGATGCATTTCACCCGTCAAATGGGCTTTCCCCATTGTATTTGATGCTTTTTAACCAATAAACATTTCATAAAGATCTTTAAGTGAAATGAATTTTACTAACATTACATTAAAAGCTTTGTTTGCATACAAAGTTCCATCTGGTTGTTCTATGTTTTCCCCCATCAAATGGGCTTTGGTCAGCAGTCATGCAGACCTGTAAACATCAGTGCATGTCTTCCTTCTGATAGATACAAGAAACCATCAGGTGGTTTGAAACCAATCCATGCCTTGTCTATGTAGGGTGAAGCAACAGCTTCCTCTCGAGCAACGCATAATCAGAGTCTTGGAAATTCTATAGATAGGCAACTCCTATCCTCCAACACTGATCAGTGGATCCAAATTGCTGATAATTACTGCCGTAGGGAACAGTACATTGGTGGGGTGGTTTCTTATCAGGGTCAGAATGTGAGAACGTGGGAGAAGAGTTAGCATGACGCCAAGCATGTTGGGGAACATAGCATGTAAAAAAATGCCTTACACATCAGCTTTCCTTTACTTTCCACAGCTTGGTGGGGACAAAAATACTCTCTATTCCCAGGTATGGAGGAGCATGTGACCCCTTCCCCCTAGGGGACAGCCTTGGTGATTGGCTGCTCAGGCACCCAGCGTTGTCACTCATGGGCAGGGCTGCTGTTAGAAACCACGGGGTCCCATACAGCCAACCTGGCAGGGCCCCCTTAAAGAAAAAAAAAACAGTTTACTAGGCTTCAGTTATGAATGAACACAATGAGTGATTGGTACCGATTTTAAGAAATGTAATCTCCAAACACGGAAAGGTTTCTTCACAGTGAGAGCTGTGAAAATGTGGAACGGACTCCCTCAAGAGTTGGTTCTGGCCAGCTCAGTGGATTGCTTCAAAAAAGAGTCCTGGATTCTTTCCTAGATACACAGAATATAACTGGATACTAACATTTATAGGTAAAGTTGATCCAGGGAATATCCGATTGCCTCTCGGGGGATCAGGAAGGAATTTTTTCCCAGCAGGTGCAGATTAGATCATGCTTTGCTGGGTTTTTTTTTGCTTTCCTCTGGATTAACTGTGGGTGTAGGATTACAACTTTTTTTTTTTTTGAACTGGATGGACTTTTGTCTTTTTTCAGCCAGACTAACTATGTAACTATCATTCAGGAAAGGAAATGGCTGGTAAATGTGACATATTTACCGGACCCTTCCCTCAGTCTCCATCCTGAAGGATCCTATTGCGTGACTGCAGTTGCCGGGTGGCCTGCCTGGTGCGGCAGGGAGGGAAATTACTGCAACCGATCCCATGTATGCAGGGGCGGACTGACCATTTGAGCACTCGGGCACTGTCGAGGACCCTGGGTCAGTATGGGGCCCCATGAGAAGCCCCTGGTACCTTTCATTGGCTTTTTCATAGGCTTTTTTGGGTGTGGGCCAGGACACAGGGGCCCCATGATCCCCTATTGCCCGGGGGTCCCATGAGTTGTCAGTCCGCCCCTGCGTGTATAGCTCTTTCTGCAGTAGATAAAAGCCAGTGGGAGGGAGAGGAGAAGAAACCAGCTTTCAGCTGCTGCTGAGAGAGAGCCATACAGGGGACAGATTCCAGTTATTGCCCCCCCCCGCCATGCCAGTCACCCTCCCTGCCCCCAAATCTGATTGACTCGGCTGCCTGGGCCCCCCTGCTGACCTGGGCCCCATACAGGAGGACTGGTGGTACCCCCTTATCCACGGCCCTGCCCGTGGGTGGGGAAAGAGTCCGCTGTCCTGTAGGGAATAGGTGCATGCGCAGGTTCTCTTTCACAAATGCAAACAAAAGGAACGTATATATAAGATGGTGATAGATCTGCTTTGAAAGTGAACCTGTTGCTTTGGTCATGGGCAGGGGCGCACTGACCATTTGGAAACTCAGGTCCGGGGTCAGTAGGGGCCCCATGAGATGCCCCTGGTACCTTTTTCATAGGCTTTTTTGAGTTTGGGCAAGGACACAGGGGCCCCATGAACCCTTATTGCCCAGGGGCCCCATGAGTTGTCAGTCCACCCCTGGCCATGGGCAAAGCACAGCTACGCTTGTATATACACCATTCCTCCCTAGGGCCAGTCCACTGCTTGTATCAGGGTTGAGAACTCTTGAAAGTAGTACTGGATCAGGCTGCTGCGATATTTTCAGGAAGCTATGTACAGCACCCTGCCGGCCCCTTCCACCAGCCATGAACTGCCTGCATTGCCTAGTGAAGCACAGAGATCCAGTGATGACAAGGTATGTAATGAAAAAGGAACGTTTTTTTTTTTTTTTTTCTTTTAAATGTCGTTTCATGTTGATGATGGGTAAGGCAGGAACCAGGGAAGGCAAAATATAAACAGAGTCAGCTTTAGGCTTTGAAGAAATGGTTCTTGGCCACCACTGTATGGGACCAGGCCCGTCATACTAAGCCACTGATGTATAATAAGTAAAGTACTAAGAAATAACAGAGCCAAGCTGCAGGCGGCATTGTACGGTGTATAGACGTGCGCCCCTCGCTATTCATCTTCGTTACACGTTGTCTAGTTATCTCCCTCCTGGTCCAGCCGTGGAAGATGAAAGTCAGACATCCTCTCCAGAGAGCATTAGACAACACTTTCCCTTTACTGCCGCCTGATCATCAAAGTCACGTTCGGAGCGAAAACACACAGACGCGGGATTCTCTCTGGTCTGCGCCTTCCGCGACGGATGCCTTCCAGCTCGCTGAACCGTAGCCGCTAAGTGGACTGTTAGACTAAATTAATTCATTTCGGGTCAGATAAATAATACATGAAGATGGGCGGCCGTGTCTTATATCTTCATCTCTGCGGAGCAACAATGCTTGGATAGGGAGAGAAGCTGGGATATAAAGTGTGCCTCCAACTTCGGGTACATCCTCTAGTGGCAGTACATAAATCCCGAGTCTCCAGACTATGGTCACATCCGACCCGCTACATGACTATCAGCCTGCAGCTGTGACATGCACGGGTATAGGATCACATCTCTGTTGATGGGGACCCTGATGTACAGGGACTCAGTTATGGACCCGGAAGTAATAGGGGACCCTGATGTAAGGGAGGCTATGATGGGGACCCAGTGTAAGGGGGGCTCTGATGAAGACGATGATGTAAGGGACGCTATGGTCGGGACCCTGATGTAAGGGGGACTCTGATGGGAACCTTGATGTATGATGGACTCTGCGGGGGGATTCTACAGTAAGGGGAGAGTCTGATGTAAGGGGGGCTCTGCTGGGGACACAAAAGTAAAGGGGGCTCTGATGAGGACAATGATGTAAAAGAGACCATGGTGGGGACCCTGAAGAAAGGTGGACTCTGATGGGGACCCTGATGTAAGGGTGACTCTGATGGGGACCCTTATGTAAGGGACACTCTGATGGGAACCGTGATGTAAGATGGACTCTGATGGGGATTCTACAGTAAGGGGAGAGTCTGATGTAAGGGGGGAGGGCACAAAAGTAAAGAGTAGGCTATGATGAGGACAATGATGTAAGGGATACTATGTGGGGACGCTGATGAAAGGTGTACTCTGATGGAGACAGTGATGCAAGGGGGACTCTGATGAGGACCCTGATGTGAGGGGGACCCTGATGGGGATTCTACAGTAAGGGGAGAGTCTGATGTAAGGGGGTCTCTGATGGGGACACAAAAGTAAAAGGGGGGCTCTGATGAGGACACTGATGTAAGGGAGACTCTGATGGGACACTAATGTAAGGGAGACTCTGATGGAGAGCCTGATGTAAGAGGGACTCTGATGGAGAGCCTGATGTAAGGGGGACTCTGATGGAGAGCCTGATGTAAGGGGGACTCTGATGGAGACCCTGATGTAAGGGGGACTCTGATGGGGACACTGATCTAAGATGGACTCTGATGGGGACACTGATCCAAGGGGGACTCTGATGGGGACACTGATCTAAGGGGGACTCTGATGGGGACATTGATCTAAGGGGGACTCTGATGGGGACACTGATCTAAGGGGGACTCTGATGGGGACACTGATCTAAGGGGGACTCTGATGGAAACGCTGATCTAAGCGGGACTCTGATGGAAACGCTGATCTAAGCAGGACTCTGATGGAGACGCTGATCTAAGGGGGACTCTGATGGAGACGCTGATCTAAGGGGGACTCTGATGGGGACACTGATCTAAGGGGGACTCTGATGGGGACACTGATCTAAGGGGGACTCTGATGGGGACACTGATCTAAGGGGGACTCTGATGGGGACACTGATCTAAGGGGGACTCTGATGGGGACACTGATCTAAGGGGGACTCTGATGGGGATTCCACAGTAAGGGGAGAGTCTGATGTAAGGAAGACTCTGATGGGGACCCTGATTTAAGGAGGACTCTGATGGGGATTATACAGTAAGGGGAGACTCTGATGTAAGGGGGTCTCTGAAGTAAGGGGGACTCTGATGTAAGAGAGACTCTGATGTAAAGGGGGCTATTAATGGGGACACTGATGTAAGGGGGAACTTTGCTTTGATTTACTTTTTGTTATTTTTGTTTGTTCTCTAATGTAAGAGGAACTATAATATAAGGGAGACTCTGATGGAGACACTGATGTAAAGGAGGACTTTGATATAAAGGGGACTCTGAAGGGGGTCCCTTTGTAAAGAGGACTCTGCTGCGGATACTGCTATAAGGGGGTTCTGATGGGGTTCCTTATGTAAAAGGAACTCTGATGGAGACAATGATGGAAGGGGGATTACAATAGGCACTCTGATGTAAGGAAGACTCTGAAGTAAATGGGGCTCTTTTTAGGACAATGATGTAAAGGGGGCTTCAATGGGGACCCTTATGCACAGGGACTCTGATGGGGTGGAAATGCAAGGAGCACTTTTATTGGGACATTGACGTAAGAGGGACTCTAATGGGGACGCAGATGTAAGGGAGGATTCTGATGAAGACACTAAGTGTGACTACAGTGGGGACACAGAGCAGTCTCTTACTTCCTCCTTTTCTGGCCCCACTGGCACTGTCCGCTCCTTCTTCCTCCAGGTGCCTCCTTAGTAACCCGTGTGTTAAGGGGGCAGTGCTGGAGCCAAGACAGAGCTGGATCAGTAACTCAGTCAGGTAGGTGTTTAAGGAGGGGGGTGGGCAGATTAGGTATGTGGAAGTTTTTACATTAATGCAGATAATACATTCAGGTAAAACAAAATGTTTGAGTTTAGAACCACTTTAAAGAAGATGGTCAGCTTCTGCTGTAAAATTTTGAGGATAAATTGCTCCACAGTGCATGCAGCTACAGAGGTCAGGGAGAACTTGTTTTAAAGCTCATTTATGCCTTTCCTGGTAATGACCTGGATCACTTTTATTAGCCTGTGTCTTCTGTCCAGTGGCTAATTCCATTTGTTTCTTTCTACTTTTCTCTCCCACCTGCCTAGACCTCTGCTTGGACACTGAATATCCTTGCTTGCCACCTGCCTCAACCTCTTCCTGGACACTGAATATTCTTGCTTGCCGCCTGCCTCAACATCTTCCTGGACACTGAATATCCTTGCTTGCCGCCTGCCTCAACCTCTTCCTGGACACTGAATATCCTTGCTTGCCGCCTGCCTCAACCTCTTCCTGGACACTGAATATCCTTGCTTGCCGCCTGCCTCAACCTCTTCCTGGACACTGAATATCCTTGCTGGCCGCCTGCCTCAACCTCTTCCTGGACACTGAACATCCTTGCTTGCCGCCTGCCTCAACCTCTTCCTGGACACTGAATATCCTTGCTTGCCGCCTGCCTCAACCTCTTCCTAGACACTGAATATCCTTGCTGGCCGCCTGCCTCAACCTCTTCCTGGACACTGAATATCCTTGCTTGCCGCCTGCCTCAACCTCTTCCTGGACACTGAATATCCTTGCTTGCCGCCTGCCTCAACCTCTTCTTGGACACTGAATATCTTTGCTTGTCGCCTGCCTCAACCTCTTCCTGGACACTGAAAATCCTTGCTTGCCGCCTGCCTCAGCCTCTTCCTGGACACTGAATACCCTTGCTTGCCGCCTGCCTCAACCTCTTCCTGGAAACTGAATATCCTTGCTTGCCGCCTGCTTCAACCTCTTCCTGGAAACTGATTACTCTTGCCTGTTACCTGAAACGACATATGTCTGGACAGTGACCATTCTTCCATACCACCAGCTTTTACCTCTGTCTGAACTCTGACCAGTGCCACCTCAATGCAACCACCCCATTACTGCTATCCCCTGGTGGGGGTGATCCTGAGAGCTGCAACCTAGTGACACCTTGCAGCAAAGTAGCCCAGTGGCCTAGGGTTACCTACCCATCATCAAAGAAAATAGTCCATTATGGCCACTAGATGGAGCTAATAAAATACTGAAATATACTTACAGTATTTTCCATGATCATCATCGCCATCTATTGGCCATAATATGGTATTTTCCTGATGATGGGCCTGGAGAGAAAAATGTCTAATAACAATCGATTTTGCCCCCCATTCACAAAGAACGAGTGTGCTTGCAGTTTTACAGGAGGAATAGCTTTGCAAATTTTTTATAGATAGACCCCTGCAACCTGCAGAGACAATAACAGAGCTGAGCTGAGAGTGTAGTCATCACATTCTGTTTTATTTTCACAGCTCTTGGCATAGAGAATATTATTTCACGGGGAAAACAGACATTTTATTAAACTTTCAAGGTGACAATAAAAGGACACACTTCTATTAATTTAAGTGATATAAGGATTGCTTTTTTTTTTTTTTTGTCGTTAAGGCCTTGGAAACAGACAAATACAGGAAAGGCTCTTGACCAAAGAAACGTATTTGTGGTCATTAAATATGGATGAGACTTCCTCTTACAATTAGTGTCTCTATATGGAAAATTGGCTTCCTTTCCCTGAACTCTGCTTAGGTGGGTGGCTGGTTCAAGTGCCATGGTTTTAAAGAGTTAGGAAACATTAGAGGTAACCTATTGCCATGTTTGTTCAATATTTACCCTCTGATGGACAAGGACGTTAGAAATACAGTGAATGTTCTGGATCCTAGGGGGGCAATGATGCATGGAATGTTCTCAGGTTCAGGAGGTTCCAAGGACACATTAGGGGGCTCAGCTGCATGCAGTGGCATATCATGGTGCCTGGTCTTAGGTTCATTTATTTATATAGGACATTATTCCTCCACTGACATCAACAATGGGTTACTGATCCTCGCACTAACACCAACGGTGGGGCACTATTCTTTCCACTGACATCAATGATGTGGCCCTATTCCTCTCACTGACATCAATAATAAGACACTATTCTTCCCACTGACACCAACAATGTGGGGCACTATTCCTTTTACTGGCACCACTGATGGAAAAAATACCATTCCTCCTATCGACACCAATGATGAGGCACAATTCCTTCTACTGACGCCAATGATGAGGAACTATTCCTCCTACTGATACCAATGATGGGGCACTATTCCTTCCACTGATACCAATGATGGGGCACTATTCCTCCCACTGATACCAATGATGGGGCACTATTCCTTCCACTGATACCAATGATGGGGCACTATTCCTTCCACTGATACCAATGATGGGGCACTATTCCTCCCACTGATACCAATGATGGGGCACTATTCCTTCCACTGATACCAATGATGGGGCACTATTCCTCCCACTGACACCAACAATGGGGCACTATTCCTCCTACTGATACCAATGAGTAGGCACTATTCCTCCCACTGATACCAATGATGGGGCACTATTCCTTTCACTAACACCAATGATGGGGCACTATTCCTCCCACTGATACCAATGATGAGACATTATTCCTCCCACTGACACCAATGATGGGGCACTATTCCTCCCACTGATACCAATGATGGGGCACTATTCCTTTCACTAACACAAATGATGGGGCACTATTCCTCCCACTGATACCAATGATGGGGCACTATTCCTCCCACTGATACCAATGATGGAGCACTATTCCTCCCACTGATACCAATGATGGGGCACTATTCCTTCCACTGATACCAATGATGGGGCACTATTCCTTCCACTGATACCAATGATAGGACACTATTCCTCCCACTGATACCAATGATGGAGCACTTTTCCTCCCACTGATACCAATGATGGGGCACTATTCCTCTCACTGATACCAATGATGGGGCACTATTCCTCCCACTGATACCAATGATGGGGCACTATTCCTCCCACTGATACCAATGATGGGGCACTATTCCTTTCACTAACACCAATGATGGGGCACTATTCCTCTCACTGATGCCAATGATGAGGAACTATTCCTCCTACTGATACCAATGATGGGGCACTATTCCTCCCACTGATACCAATGATGGGGCACTATTCCTCCCACTGATACCAATGATGGGGCACTATTCCTCCCACTGATATCAATGATGGGGCACTATTCCTCCCACTGATACCAATGATGGGGCACTATTCCTCCCACTGATACCAATGATGGGGCACTATTCCTCCCACTGATACCAATGATGGGGCACTATTCCTTCCACTGATACCAATGATGGGGAACTATTCCTTCCACTGATACCAATGATAGGACACTATTCCTCCCACTGATACCAATGATGGGGCACTATTCCTCCCACTGATACCAATGATGGGGCACTATTCCTCCCACTGATACCAATGATGGGACACTATTCCTTCCACTGATACCAATGATGATACAATATTCCTCCCACTGATACCAATTATGGGACACTATTCCTCCCACTGATACCAATGATGGGGCACTATTCCTCCCACTGATACCAATGTTGGGGCACTGTTCCTCCCACTGATACCGATGACGGAGCACTATTCCTCCTAATGATACCGATGATGGGGGCACTATTCCTCCCAATGATACCGATGATGGGGGCGCTTTTCCTCCTAATGATACCGATGATGGGGGCGCTATTCCTCCCACTGATACCAATGATGGGGCACTATTCCTTTCACTGACACCAATGATGGAGCACTATTCTTCCCACTGATACCAATGATAAGGCACTATTCCTACCACTCTCACCAATGATGGGTTACTGTTTCTTCCACTGACACCAACAATGTGGGGCAGTATTCCTTCCAGTGACAACAATGTGTGGCACTGTTCCTTCCACTGACACTAGGAATAGAGCACTATTTGTTCCACTGGCAACAACGATGGGGCACTATTCCTCCCACTGATATCAACGATAGTGCACTTTCTACTCCCAACCCCCCTAAAACCTTAAGAACAGTAATCTATCCCTTTGTTTAGAAGGTCTGGAGACCAACTACTGTAAGCCCCTGTACATCAAACTAGGAGAAGGAGGAGCAGCACTGTGAGCCAGTTTGACACACCAGTTAAAGAGTGCTGTCGATCTAACACTGAAGCATGCTGACAGGAGGGCAGAGCCAAGTGAGTAATCCATATGGTGACGCTCTTTCCAAGTGCTTTCCTCTAGGGGAGTAAAGTTAGTTCAGAGAACTACGTATGCAGCTATGCCTGGATCACAAGACCGGCTGAACGGAGTCAGCAGGTAAAAACAATTGTACAAACATCTGTGTTTCATATGTGTACATAGTTCTGCTTTAAACCTTTGCTACCTACAAACTCAATATAATGATCATTTGTCATGCAGAGACACAGCTGAAGATTGGGTTTCTGAGGTGGGATCTAATGGATAGATTCAGATTTCTTACATGCCGTAACCTTTACTTTCCGCTGATAGAGCGCAAGAGCTTTTAGCTAAAATCCAACTTATTAAAAAAAAAGTCAATACTGAAGTTTTCCTGGAGAGAGAAAATGCTAAAAGGATTTGGGAATCAATTACAGAATACGGGACGGATGGTACTGCACACTTCAGCTCAGTTCTCAGCAACCCCGCCTTTCAGCACCGGAGACCTGAATTCAGTCCTCACCAGAGACATGGTACAGGTATGCAGCATGAAAAACACTGATAAACCCTTGTGAGTCTTTGTTACATAAGTTATATAACACAATACAAAGAGGAAAACATTCCCAGGAGCTCATCCCAAGCTTAGTGAGCAGGGAGTTGCACCATAGGTTCCGAGTTTTATGGAATCTAAGGAGACAATTCTTATTTCCATACCTAGCCTTTTTCGTATGGGATGTCTTGATTGCAAGATCATCACAAACAGAATTCCTCAGAAATATTCTAGTGGAACAATTCTCAACTAGGGTTCTGTGGTACCTTAAGGGTCCTCAAAAGATTGCTAGAGGTTCCTGGAGATGTGGCTGCTTGACCTCCCATTTCATGGTGCCAACATACTGTAGTTCCTGAGCATATTCCACGTGGCAGAGGCCACTGCATGACACCTATGCTCCTTTTGGAATGACATTCTGACCAAAAATGTAATGGGGTCATTCTTCCCACTGGCCCCCTATGTAAGAAGCATTCTTCCCAATGACTATCAATGTAAGGGACATTCTTACTACTGGCCACCAGTGTAAGGAGCAGTCTTACCACTGACCACCAATGAAGGAGCATTCTTCCTACTGGCCGCCAATGCAAGGAATACTGTTCCCGCTGGTCACCAATGTAAGAGACATTCTTCCCACTGATCACCAATGTAAGGAGCATTCTTCCCACTGATCACCAATGTAAAGGACATTCTTCCCACTGATCACCAATGTAAGGAACATTCTTCCCACTGACCACCAATGTAAGGGACATTCTTCCCACTGATCACCAATGTAGGGAGCATTCCTCCCACTGATCACCAATGTAGGGAGCATTCCTCCCCTGATCCCTGGTGTTGTCTAAGCATTTTTTAGTCCTGGCCAACATCTTGAAGTGCTTTATGCTCAACATGAGGATTTTCATTGTATCCCATGGTGCCCGTTCTCTTGAAACTTGTGGCTCGAAGCTCAGAAAAAGTAACCAAGCATCTTTTGGGGCAGAGTCACATGTGTATGGTTCCTATAGACTTTGATGGGATAGGAAGTGCACGTGTAAATTAGATTCCTGGGCATCCTAACAAAGTGAGATGCAACAACTGAGCAATCCCTGAAGCAATAGCATGCACTTAGAGTTTGTCTAGTTGCATTCGATGGGAGTGCCTGAATACGTGCATCCCCTCCCACCAGCCACAATCTGCCTGCACTGCATAGAGAAGCACAGAGATCCAGTGATGACATCACTTGGTCTAAAAGAAGGTATGTTGTTGAAAAAGAAAGGATTTATTTAAAAATGTCATTAGAATGTAAGGGGGGAGGGGGAGGGAAACCAGGGAAAGCAACATATAAGCAGATGAAACTTCAGCTTTACATCCGATTTTAGTGATATCCAGAAATTTAAGGCTCAGTTCAGGAAGCCCAAGGAGGTTTCGGATTTTCTATGTACAAAAGGACAAGTCGCTTCGCCTTTTCAGTAACAGAATGTTTTCACTGCTGTATTTTCTTGAGGCTTTTTAAATAAAAGTCAACAGTTTTCATGCAATTTCTGATGATCTTGGCGGTGACGGGTTGGCCGGGTCACTTCAGCCGGACGTGAATTGAGATAATTGTCTGAAGATTGCTCCATCCGGGATGGGAAGGTCGCGGACGGCGAGGGCTGTGCGGCGTGTTCGTGTCACGCAGGTCTGATTTTAGCATGACTGAAGGTATGATACACGGCTAGAGGAACTGTCATACCACATCAAAAGGGAAGGGGAGAGATGTCAGAAAAATTCCCCGCTCTGTCATCCCGTGTGAACCACCAGACAGAACAAGCACAAATTAGTGGATTAAACGATGGATTGGAGGGCACCCAATAACCTTTCACTTAACACAAAGCCGGCTCGTGCCGGCAGATAGACGCTCCTAATTCAATAAACATACAATGATTTCTATGCCTGTGTGTATTTTCTTTTTATATTAACTATCACAGTTCAAGATAGACAGCAGCCACAGCCTAAGTAGAAAAGCCTGTCCCCTGGCAGCATGCAGCAGAGAAGAACCCTTACTGTCTGTCAGCAAGCAGTAGTGTCTCTGCAGAGTTCTAAAAGACCCCTTAATACATCAGAACCAGGGCTCTCTGATAAGGAAGGAGCCTGAGCTTTGCTGATTGTAACGCTCTAGCTATAAATAAAGCAAAGGGTGTGTCAGACCTCCACAGAGAGACCACTGCTTCCACACAGACAGCAAGTGTCCTTCTCTGCAGCAGTCCAATACACCCCCTGCTGAGTCAGAGCTATGGATCTACAATCAGAGGGGAGCATGTGCTCAGTAGGGTGTGTGTCAGACCTCCGCAGAGAGACCACTGCTTCCACACAGAGAGCAAGGGTCCTTCTCTGCAGCAGTCCAAGACACCCCCTGCTGACTCAGAGCTATGGATCTACAATCAGAGGGGAGCATGAGCTCAGTAGGGTGCATGTCAGACCTCCACAGAGAGACCACTGCTTCCACACAGACAGCAAGGGTCCTTCTCTGCAGCAGTCCAAGACACCTCCTGCTGAGTCAGAGCTATGGATCTACAATCAGAGGGGAGCATGAGCTCAGTAGGGTGTGTGTCAGACCTCCGCAGAGAGACCACTGCTTCCACACAGAGAGCAAGGGTCCTTCTCTGCAGCTGTCCAAGACAACCCCTGCTGAGTCAGAGCTATAAATGTACAATCAGAGGGGAGCATGAGCTCAGTAGGAGGTGTGTCAGACTACTACAGAGAGACCACTGCTTCCACACAGACAGCAAGGGTCCTTCTCTGCAGCAGTCTGACACCCCCTGCTGAGTCAGCACTAGAGAACTACAATCAGAGGGGAGCATGAGCTCAGTAGGGTGCTTGTCAGACCTCCACAGAGAGACCACTGCTTCCACACAGAGAGCAAGGGGTTTATTTACTAAAGCTGGTGAGTCCAAAATCAGACTCCCTTCTGCATAGAAACCAATCAGCTTCTAACCTCAGCTTGTTCAATGAAGCTTTGGCAATGAAACCTGGAAGCTAATTGGTTTCTATGCAGAAGGGAGTCTGATTTTGGACTCTCCAGCTTTAGTAAATAAACCCCCAAGGGTCCTTCTATGCAGCAGTCCAATACACCCCCTGTTGAGTAAGAGCTACAGATCTACAATCAGAGGGGAGCATGAGCTCAGCAGGAATTGTGTCAGACCTCTGCAGAGAGACCTCTGCTAGTGCTAGTGAAGGAAACTCTTAAGGCACCTTCATACCAAGACATTTTGGATAACTTCATGCTCCCAACCTTGTGGGAACAGTTTGGGGATGGTCCCTTCCTGTCCCAACATGACTGCGCACCAGTGCACAAAGCAAGATCCATAAAGACATGGATGAGCGAGTTTGGGGTGGAGGAACTTGACTGGCCTGCACAGAGCCCTGACCTCAACCCAATAGAACACCTTTGGGATGAATTAGAGCGGAGACTGTGAGCCAGGCCTTCTCATCCGACATCAGTGCCTGACCTCACAAATGTGCTTCTGGAAGAATGGTCAAACCTTCCCATAGACACCCTCCTAAACCTTGTGGACAGCCTTCCCAGAAGAGTTGAAGCTGTTATAGCTGCAAAGGTGGACCAACTCAATATTGAATCCTACAGACTAAGATTGGGATGTCATTAAAGGTCATGTGCATGTAAAAGGCAGGCCGACCAATACTTTTGGCAATATAGTGCATCTTATCCTTTAAAATAATTGCTACCTATGTGTTAAAACCTTACCCTTAGCAGCTTGGGTGGAGCTGCCATGCAATGTAGCCATATGTTTGCATGAGATGAGTCTGTCGGTGTAGTATTGATATACTGATATGCTAGAATTGGAGCCAGATGAAAGCCTCTGCCAGAGCTCAGATCATTAGCTGCTAAGTTTATCCTGAGAGCACGAGAGGTAGAGGAAGTGGCCATCTGCCATCTCCGCTTCTGGGAAATGCAAGTCGGGAGGGACGAGAGGAGGGATGCGAGATGCCAGCTGAGACTGGGCTCCATCGACTTCCTCCGTCAAGAGCCTCTTACAATTAACCACATTCAACCCAAGCCAGGCTGGAGATGGTTAGAAGGATGGAGAGAGCTCTGCTGAATATATATGAATTGTCTGCCACCTCTTTTCCTTTCTCCCACTTATCCGTAACTTAACCGCCGCATTAAAACAGCTCCGGTGTTAGAACCTCCAGCTGTCAATGACAAATGAGGCCAACTCTCATCTCGGGAGTCCATCAGTTCCTGAGCTTGTGATCCTGCTACATAACACTCTGTCAGGAGACTCTTTACAACAATGTAACCACAAGGCTTCTGTATTGCAGGTGCCCGGGATATGAGGTGAGCTCCAGGTGATGGATGGAAGACTAGCACTGGATCCCTATTTTTTTCAATTCATGTTTTTTGGGGTTTTTTTCAGATGAAACCAGAGCAAGTCCTAGGTGCTACTGTTCTAAATAGTCAATAAACCTTAAATCTTCATTGAGAGGGACCTTGAAAGACATGTTTTAAAAGAGCCAACAGGTTTCAAGGACTAGAACTTCATCAGGACTACAAATACAATGTCATAGTAGGTGTCCCAATTCACAGGCAACACCACTGTAGATCCTAGGAATCCAGAACTAACTGATCAACCCTCACAATGCAGGGACTTTCACGGGTAGCTCCTAGGGAGCAATACATGTTTTAATAGAGCCGGTATGTTTCAGGGACCGGGATGCCTTCATCAGGGCTACATATATAACTACAAATGATAAATAGATAAATCTATTGTGTGGGCATACAGTGAGGAACAGAAGTATTTGAACACCCTGCGATTTTGCAAGTTCTCCCACTTAGAAATCATGGAGGGGTCTGAAATTCACATTGTAGGTGCATTCCCACTCTGAGAGACAGAATTAAAAAAAAAAAATCAGGAAATCACATTGTATGATTTTAAAGAATGTATTTGTCTTGCCCTGCTGAACATAAGTATTTGAACACCTAAGAAACAGCAAGAATTCTGGCTCTCAAAGACCTGTTACTGTGCCTTTAAAAAGTCCACCTCTACTCCACTCATTAATCTAACTTAGTAGCACCTGTCTGAGCTCTTTAAAGACACCTGTCCACCCCACAGTCAGTCAGACACCAACTACTACCATGGGCAAGACCAAAGAGCTGTCAAAAGACACCAGAGACAAAATTGTGGACCTCCACAAGGCTGGAAAGGGCTACGGGGCAATTGCCAAGCAGCTTGGTGAAAATAGATCAACTGTAGGAGCAATTGTTAGAAAATGGAAGAGGCTAAAGACGACTGTCAGTCTCTCTCGGACTGGGGCTCCATGCAAGATCTCACCTCGTGGGGTATCACTGATGATAAGAAAGGTGAGGAATCAGCCCAGAACTACAAGGGAGGAGCTGGTCAATGACATGAAGAGAGCTGGGACCACAGTTTCAAAGGTCACTGTTGGTAGAACACGACGCCATCATGGTTTCAAATCATGCATTGCACAGAAGGTTCCCCTGCTCAAGTCATCACATGTCCAGGCCCGTCTGAAGTCTGCCAATGACCAACTGGAATGATCCAGAGGGGGCATGGGAGAAAGTCATGTGGTCAGATGAGACCAAAGTAGAACTTTTTGGTCTAAACTTCACTCGTAGTGTTTGGAGGAAAAAGAAGGATGAGTTGCATCCCAAGAACACCATCATTACTGTGAAGCATGGGGGTGGTAACATCATGCTTTGGGGGTGCTTTTCTGCAAAGGGGACAGGACAACTGCACTGTATTAAGGAGAGGATGAATGGGGCCATTTATTGTGAGATTTTGAGCAACAACCTCCTTCCCTCAGTCAGAGCATTGAAGATGGGTCGTGGCTGGGTCTTCCAACATGATAGCGACCCGAAGCACACAGCCAGAATAACCAAAGAGTGGCTCCGTAAGAAGCATATCAAGGTTCTGGAGTGGCCTAGCCAGTCTCCAGACCTAAATCCAAGAGAACATCTTTGGAGGGAGCTGAAACTCCTTGTTGCTCAGTGACAGCCCCGAAACCTGACAGATCTAGAGTAGATCTGTGTGGAGGAGTGGGCCAAAATCCCTGTTGCAGTGCGTGCAAACTTGGTCAAGAACTACAGGAAACGTTTGACCTCTGTAATTGCAAACAAAGGCTTCTGTATCAAATATTAACACTGATTTTCTCAGGTGTTCAAATACTTATGTTCAGCAGTGCAAGACAAATAAATTCTTTACAAATCATACAATGTGATTTCCTGAATTTTTTTTTAATTCTGTCTCTCAGAGTGGGAACGCACCTACAATGTGAATTTCAGACCCCTCCATGATTTCTAAGTGGGAGAACTTGCAAAATCGCAGGGTGTTCAAATACTTCTGTTCCTCACTGTATAGTCCCTAATTCACATTGGACATTTATAAAATACAAAATGTATATATAAAATACAATCAATGCATAGAACACAATCAATCCAGACATGCTATAAGATAATGCTTGGGCTCCACAACTGATTGTAAAATCCACATTCAGAGGGACTTTGAAAGACATTTTTTAAAACAGACAACACATTTCAGGGACTAGGAATTTTTCATCAATAGAACATGAAGGATAATGTCATAGTAGATGTCCCAATTCACAGGCAACACTCCTTGGGATCCAGAACTGATAAATCCTCATAATACAGGGACTTTCACAGGTAGCTCCCAGGGAGCAATACATGTTTTAAAAGAGTTGACACAATTCAAGGATCAGAATTCCTTCATAAGGGCTATAAATTCAACATAAGCAATAAATAGGTAAATCTATCGTGTGGGCATATAGTCCCTATTTCACATTGGACATGCTAAAGGATAATCCTAGGGTTCTATAACTGATATTTAAATCTTCATGGAGAGGGACTTTGAAAGACATGTTTTACGAAAGCCAACACGTTTCAGGGACTAGGACTTCTTCATCAGGTCTACAAATACAACATGGAGGATAATGTCATAGTAGAAGTCGCAATTCACAGGCAACACCACTGTCGAACCTAGGGATCCAGAACAACCTGAAAAATGCTCTTAATGCAGGGACTTTCACAGGCAGCTCCCAGGGACCAATACATTATTTAAAAGAGCCGACACGTTTCAGGGACCAGGATGCCGTCCTCAGGGCTACAAATACACCATAAACAAGAAATAGATAAATCTATTGTGTGGGCATATAGTCCCTATTTCACAATGGACATGCTATAGGATAATCCTAGGGTTTCATAACTGATATTTAAATTCTCATTGAGAGGGACTTTGATAGACATGTTTTAAAAAATCTGACACATTTCAGGGGCTAGGACTTCTTCAGGGCTAAAAATACAACATAAAGGATAATGTCATAGCAGATGTTCTAATTCACAGGCAACACCATTATGGGTCATAGGAATCCAGAAATAACTGATAAATCCTCATAATGCAGGGACTTTCACAGGTAGCTCCCAGGGAGTAATACATTATTTAAAAGAGCTGACACATTTCAGGGACCAGGATGCCATCATCAGGGCTACAAATACAACAAACAATAAATAGATAAATCTATTGTGTGGGCATATAGTCCCTATTTCACATTGGACATGCTATAGGATAACCCTAGGGTTCCAGAACTGATATTTAAATCCTCATTGAGAGGGACTTTGAAAGACATATTTTAAAAGAGCCAATGTGTTTCAGGGACTAAGACTTCTTCATCAGGGCTACAAATACAACATGAAGGATAATGTCATAGTAGGTGTCCCAATTCACAGACAACACCACCGTAAATCCTAGGGATCCAGAACCAACTGATAAATCCTTGTACTGCAGAGACTTTCACAGGTAGCTGCTAGGGAGCAATAAATGTTTTAAAACAGCCAACACATTTCAGGGACCAGGACGCCTTCAACATGAAGGACAATGACAGGTAGCTCCCAGGGAGCAATACATGTAAAACATGAAGAGCTGACACCTTTCAGGGACAAGAACTTCTTCATCAGGGCTACAAATAAAACATAAAGGATAATGTCATAGTAGATGTCCCAATTCACAGGTGACAATGGGACACCTACTATGAATAATGTATATAAGTGGAGTCTTGAGATTTGTAATGACAAGTATGTGTGTATTTGAGCATCATTTTTGATTTCTAAACATTTGATAAAAGAGCCAACAGGTTTCAGGGACCAGGATTATTTCATCAGGGCTACACATAAAACATAAAGGATAATGTCATAGTAGGTGTCCCAATTTACAGGTGACAATGGGACACCTACTATGAATAATGTATATAAGTGGAGTCTTGAGATTTGTAATGACAAGTGTGTGTATATTTGAGCATCATTGTTGTTTTCTAAACGTGATAAAAGAGCCAAAAGGTTTCAGGGACCAGGACTTCTTCATCAGGGCTACAAATAAAACATAAGGGATAATGTCATAGTAAATGTCCCAATTCGCAGGTGACAATAGGACACCTACTATGAATAATGTATATAAGTGGAGTCTTGAGATTTGTAATGACAAGTATGTGTGTATTTGAGCATCATTGTTGTTTTCTAAACATGTGATAAAACAGCCAACATGTTTCAGGGACCAGGACTCTTTCATCAGGGCTGAAAAGACATCATAAAATATAAACTGACACAGTGCATGGGCATATAGTCCCTATTTCACGTATGGCATATAAAATATACAATCATTACATAAAAAGCAATCAATCCAGTCACCCTATTCAAACAACACTGCAACACCCTAAGAAATAATGAAGAAAAAGCATCAAAGAGAACACGAGTTGTCAGCCCAATCACTATTAAGTAGAAAAAAGGTGTCAGCTCTCGTCTCCTCCCAAGCAACACCCCTCTGACACGTTTCAACCTCTCATGGGCTTAGTTATAAAATACTAAGCCCAATAGGATAATCCTAGAGATCCAGAACTGATCATTAAGTCCTCATAATGAAAGGACTTTCACAGGTAGGTCCCAAGGAGAAACACATATTGAACAAATATATTAGAACCTTCTGACATGTTTTAAGAGAGCCGACACATTTCAGGGCTCCTTCATCAGGGCTACAAATACAACATAATGGAAAAACAGATACAGTGTATGGACATATGGCCCTTATTTTACATGTGACATATATACAATACAAGCAATACATGGAACACAACCCCGTGAGGGTGGTCTCCATGCAAATACGGCCTGCTTAGGAACGCCCACTCCTCCAGACTGATAGTCATCCATCAAGGTGTTTTGATATTTGCTTACACTCCTCCCAAGAGCTCACTACTTGCTTTAGGGATGAGGTTTCAGGGAGGGCAAAATATAAGCAGATTAAACTTCATCTTCATGTAGGTTTGCTGGACTTTTTTATCCTAACAGAATGTCTCCTGAATTCCCTCTGAAAAGCAAAACATCCCGTAAGACAGCCAGTGATTGAGATGTTCTCGAAATCTTTACTGTGACGGCTTCGGCACAGGTCACCTTATTGCCAGTAAGAAGAGGAACATATTACAATGACCCCAAGGTCACAGTTCTCTAGATATCTTTAAGCCAGGAAGATGCAGTATGTGAGAGTTCTGTGTTACGTTGTGACCTCATGATTGCAACGTTATAGTTATATTATTGTTCCACTTTACGGTTCATGCAAGGTCAGATTATTCCAATGAACAATCAAGCTTCTAGATTGCAGACTCTTTGTCAGGAGGTCTGCCTAACCCCTCTGAAGGCTTTGGCCAAGAGTTGTGATAGGTGTGTATTTATACACTGTATATACACTGCTCAAAAGAATAAAGGAACACTATGAAAACACATCAGATCTCAATGGGGAAAATCTCCTGCTGGATATCTATACTGAATTAATTGGGTAATGTGTTAGGAACGTAAGGAATGCCCCATCGTTTGATGGAAATGAAAATGATCGATCTACAGAGAACTAAATTCAAAGACACCCCAAAAATCAAAGTGAAAAAATAATGCAGCAGGCGAGTCCATTTTGCTGAAATGTCATTGCAGCAACTCAGAATGGTCCTCAGTAGTTTGTATGGCCCCCACGTGCTTGTATGCATGCCTGACAATGTCAGGGGAGGCTCCTAATGAGACACCGGATGGTGTCCTGGGGTATTTCCTCCCAGATCTGGACCAGGGCATCACTGAGTTTCTGGACAGTCTGAGGTGCAACCTGGTGGCGTCGGATAGACCTAAACATGATATCCCAGAGATGTTCTATTGGATTTAGCTCAGGTGAGCGTGGGGGCCATTCAATGGTATCAATTCCTTCATCCTCCAGGAACTGTCTGCATACTCTCTCCACATGAGGCCGGGCATTGTCGTGCACCAGGAGGAACCCAGGATTCACACCACCAGTGTAGGGTCTGACAAAGGGTCCAAGGATTTAATCCCAAAACCTAATGGCAGTCAGGGTGCCATTGTCTAGCCTGTAGAGGTCTGTGCGTTCCTCCATAGATATGCCTCCCCAGACCATCAGTGACCCACCACCAAAACGGTCATGCTGAACGATGTTACAGGCAGCATAATGTTCTCCACGGCTTCTCCAGACCCTTTCATGTCTGTCACATGTGCTCAGGGTGAATCTTAACTCATCTGTGAAAAGCACAGGGCGCCATTGGCGGAGCTGCCAATTCTGGTGTTCAATGGCAAATGCCAATCGAGCTCTATGGTGGAGGGCAGTGAGCACAGGGCCCACTAGAGGACGTTGGGCCCTCAGGCCACCCTCATGAAGTCTATTACTGATTGTTTGGTCAGAGACATTCACACCAGTGGCCTACTGGAGGTCATTTTGTAGGACTCTGGCAGTGCTCATCCTATTCCTCCTTGCACAAAGGAGCAGATACCGGTCCTGCTGATGGGTTAAGGACCTTCTATGGCCCTGTCCAGCTCTTCTAGAGTAACTTCCTGTCTCCTGGAATCTCCTTCATGTTCTTGAAACTGTTTTGGGAGACACAGCATGCTCTTGACACCTTCTGGCAATTGCATATATTGATGAGCCATCCTGGAGGAGTTGGACTGCCTGTGCAACCTCTGTAGGGTCCAGGTATCACCTCATGCTACCAGTAGTGACACTGACCCTAGCTAAATTCAAAACTAGTGAAAAACAGTCAGAAAAGATGAGTAGGGGAAAAAATGTCAGTGGTCTCCACCTGTAAAACTCTTCTTGTTTTGGGGGTAGTCTCACTGTTGCCCATCTAGTGCACCTATTGCTCATTTCATTAACACCAAAGCAGCTGAAACTGATTATCAACCCCCTCTGCTACTTAACTGACCAGATCAACATCCCAGGAGTTTCATTGACTTGATGTTAGACTCTAGTTAAAAAGTGTTCCCTTAATTTTTTTTGAACAGTGTATAATGGCAGAGAGTGAATAATGGCGTATGCAGACAAGCATTTTAGAATAGGATCTCCACTTGGAGTGCAACCAATATGCATACCAATGAGTAGGTGGGATCCACTCAGGAATCTTTTCACTATTTGTTTTTAAATTAGTTTCCATTTCTGTAGCACTTTTCTCTGCTAGAATATCATACTAGGGCCAGTTCTAGAAAGGGGCCACTGAACCTACCAGCATGTCTTTGGAGTGCGGAGGAAACCAGAATACCTTGAAGAAGCCCTTACAAGACAAAGGAGAAAATGCAAACTCCATGCAGATAGTGTCATGACCAGAATTCAATCCTAGGACCCAGGGTATTGATAACGTTTTTCCTGGGGGGGGGGGGGGGTCATTCTTTAGAGGAAGTTAATAATATGGTGTGTGCAGCACTAATAGTGTGAGGGGTTTAAAACTTGAGACTATTCACTATATACCCCCAAATAATTCTTTCATTACTGTGCTATATTCAAGAGTCTTACAGGTGTCAGGATTTTGTATCACACAGAGTGCAGGGGTCAGGAGTGTATAACACACAGACAGTAGGGGACAGGAGTGTGTAAGATATAAAGTGCAGGTCAGAAGTGTGTAAATCACAGAGTGCAGGGGTCAGGAGTGTGTAACACAGAGAGTAGGGGACAGGAGTGTGTAAGATATAAAGCGCAGGTCAGAAGTGTGTAAATCACAGAGTGCAGGGGTTAGGAGTGTGCAACACACATGGTGTAGGGGTCAAAAGTATGTAATATACAAAGTGTGTCAGGAGTGTGTAACACACAGACAGTAGAGGACGAGAGTGTGTAAGATATAAATTGCAGTGGTCAGAAGTGTGTAAATCGCAGAGTGCAGGGGTCAGGAGTGTGTAACACACATGGTGTAGGGATCAGAAGTATGGAATATACAAAGTGCATCAGGAGTGTGTAACACACAGACAATAGGGGACGAGAGTGTGTAAGATATAAATTGCAGGGGTCAGAAGTGTGTAAATCGCAGAGTGCAGGGGTCAGGAGTGTGTAACACACAGACAGGAGTGTGTAAGATATAAAGTGCAGGTCAGAAGTGTGCAAATCACAGAGCGCAGGGGTCAGGAGTGTGTAAAACACATGCTGTAGGGGTCAGAAGTATGTAATATACAAAGTGCGGGGGTCAGAAGTGTGTAACTCACAGAGCGCAGGGGTGAAGAGTGCATATTGCACAGGTTAGTCAAAATGCAGCAAAAAAATATTACCCCAGCCCCCCCCAAAAAAACAAAATTCCATCCAGTACGGGTTTCCTTCCTCTCTCACTAGTAAAAATCCCCTCCTTCCAGTACAGATCCCCTACCCAGTAGAGATCACCCCCAGTACAGATAGCATGCCCCAGTACAGAGCTCCCTCCCAGTATAGATCTCCCCCCAGTACAATCTGCCTGCTTTGCACAGAGAAGCACCGAGACCCAGTGATGACATCACTGGATCTAAAATACGGTATGTAATGAAAATGGGCAGGTTTTATGTAAAAATGGAATTTACATGTTGATGAGGGGGGAGGGAGGAACCAGAGGCGATAAACACAACTTTCATCATGCTTTAATCCAAGATCTGATCAGCATATCACAGGCATGTTCAAAATGTATATCTTTATTTGATCCATTAAAATCAGGTGATGTCAATATCCAGATAACAGTTTGTAGGAAGAGGTCCACAACACATTTTGGCCTTTTCTGGGTTTTTTCCACATGCTTAGATTTCTGTAATATGTACCCTTCTCTATTGGCCATGGCCCAAAGCAGCCATAGCCTATGCCCCACACCTACTGCTCCACAACGTCCAATAAGAGGACAGTGCTCCCCCCACCCAGCCGCTTTCCGCCATAGGATAAAGTATACGTGTCAAACACAAGGTGAGCCAAGCCATTTCATGTGGCCTTTGCACCTGTCCTGCACCTGTCCTGCAGCTGGGGTACCCCCCACTTGTCTCCGCCCCCACCTTGCCTCAGCAGTTCACAGCAGAGAGGAGATCAGAACTCCTCCACCACATCCTGCACTCCTCTGTGCTGCCACAAAGAGGCTTGCCTCTGCACCCCGTCTCAGCAGTTGACAGCAGAGAAGAGGACAGAATTCCTCCTGCAGATCCTGCGCCTCTGTGTGTAGCTGCAGCACCCCTTGTCTCTGCCTACCCTAGTTTCAGCATTCAAGAGACTCTCAAAGCTGACTGTAGCCCTCCTCCAGTCCTCCTCCAGACCCTGCACTTTCTGCTTCCCAGCTCTGCCCACCAGCTTCTTCCCGGCAGCAGCACAAGGTAAGGGGGTGATGACAGGGAGGGTGGGGGACTCGAGACTTCTGATGGTGGGGGGGGGGCTTTTGACATCTGATGTAAAGAGGAGGTGCTCTTGACATCTGATGTAAGGGGTAGGGGCTCTTGACATCTGATGTAAGGGGTAGGGGCTCTTGACATCTGATGTAAGGGGTAGGGGCTCTTGACATCTGATGTAAGGGGTAGGGGCTCTTGACATCTGATGTATGGGGTGGGGGCTCTTGACATCTGATGTAAGGGGTGGGGGCTCTTGACATCTGATGTAAGGGGTGGGGGCTCTTGACATCTGATGTAAGGGGTGGGGGCTCTTGACATCTGATGTTAGGGGGAGGGGCTCTGGACATCTGATGTAAGGGGGAGGGGCTCTTGACATCTGATGTAAGGAGGAGGTGCTCTTGACATCTGATGTAAGGGGTAGGGGCTCTTGACATCTGATGTAAGGGGTAGGGGCTCTTGACATCTGATGTAAGGGGTGGGGGCTCTTGACATCTGATGTTAGGGGGAGGGGCTCTGGACATCTGATGTAAGGGGGGGTGCTCTGGACATCTGATGTAAGGGGTAGGGGCTCTTGACATCTGATGTAAGGAGGAGGTGCTCTTGACATCTGATGTAAGGGGTAGGGGCTCTTGACATCTGATGTAAGGGGTAGGGGCTCTTGATATCTGATGTAAGGGGGAGGGGCTCTTGACATCTGATGTAAGGGGGGGTGCTCTGGACATCTGATGTAAGCGGGAGGGGCTCTTGACATCTGATGTAAGGGGAGGGGCTCTTGACATCTGATGTAAGGGGTAGGGGCACTTGACATCTGATGTAAGGGGGAGGGGCTCTTGACATCTGATGTCGGGGGGTTGCTCTGGACATCTGATATAAGAGGAAGGGACTCTGGACATCTGATGTAAGCGGGAGGGGCTCTTGACATCTGATGTAAGGGGTAGGGGCTCTTGACATCTGATGTAAGGGGAGGGGCTTTGAACATCTGAGGTAAGGGGGAGGGGCTCTTGACATCTGATGTAAGGGGGAGGGGCTCTTGACATCTGATGTAAAGGGGAGGGGCTCTGAACATCTGCTGTAAAGGGAGGGGCTCTGAACATCTGATGTAAGGGGGAGGGGCTCTTGACATCTGATGTAAAGGGTAGGGGCTCTTGACATCTGATATAAGGGGTAGGGGCTCTTGACATCTGATATAAGGGGTAGGGGCTCTTGACATCTGATGTAAGGGGGGGGGTACTCTGGACATCTAGTCTTACAGATACTACTGGCCCTTTTAGGGCGACCATAATGATTTGGTCTGTGATGAAATTGAGTTTGATACCCCTGGCATAAAGTCTTCCCTCACCCTACAGTCAATGGCAGGTACGTAGAATGGATATCATCTTGCATACACAGGCAAATTTCTTTTTTCAGCACTTTGCATTGAAATAAGGAACACTGCACTTAAAAATAATATCCCAGCCACTGAACCAGCGGTGTACGAAGACTGGCACACCTATGAATAATGACCTGTAGTACTGTGCCCGGTGTATTTTGGGAAGAGCGGTCGACCTGCCCGTCTCGCCGGGCCCTGAAACTGCTGACAGAAGAAGGAGTGGAATGACCTCCAGATCTGCCTCAATTAACATGCAGTAATGAGAGATCAGTATGAGCCATTAGTGATCTGATAAACAGCCGAGCCCCATTGATAAAAGTATAAAGATACGGTCAGAGATGGGCAGCCTGCCAGAGCTTTCACTTCATTCATAGGGAGGAAGGAGAAGAAGCATCAATGGGACCAGCTCCAAAGCATTACACTACTGCTATAAAATGCACACTGAAAGCAGAGAAAAGAAGGGGGAGGGGGAGAAAAAGAGAAAGAATGGAAGCGATAAAGTAGAGGAAAGAGAGACGAAAGGAAGAGAAAAAATGAGAATGAGAGAGAGGAGAACGTGTCATGGACAAGAGTCTGAATCCACTGAGAGGAACTGTCCAGATGATGTAGGAGTGTGTCGGAGACTGCCCTGAGCAGTCTTTCTCAATCTTTTAACCCCAGAAGAACCATTGGAATAATTTTGAGGTCCAAATGTAAAGTTTTTGAGTGCTGGTAAAATCAGGGGTCAGTGGGAAAAATGTCCCTTTTATTGGGGGCCAGTAGGAAAACACCCCCTAACCCAGTACTGATCAGAATCAGAGGTGGACTGACCATTTGGGAACTCGGGCACTGTAGGGGGCCCCATGAGATGCCCCTGGTACCTTTCATAGGCTTTTTTGGGTGTGGTTTGAGTGTGGGCGAGGACTCAGGGGCCCCATGATCCCCTATTGCCCATGGACCCCATGAGTTGTCACTCCGCCTCTGATCAGAATGACTCACTTCCAGGTATCTAGATCATTGGTGTCCTGGCACTGGCAGGTGGCACTAGACAGCAATAGATGGGAGGTCAATCAACTGCTGCTTGAGGAACCCCAAACAACCCCCAGAAGAACCCTGGTTGGGAATGGCTGGTGTAGAGACACAAGTGCCATGGGAGTGCACTAGAAGCACTTGGACACAAAGGGGAACAGTTGGAGCCAAAACATGACATGAGATGCTCTGGAGTACAATTGGAGTCATGGGGCCACACAGGGTGCACTTGGGCCACTAGATAATATTTGATGCTCTGGAGTGCAATAGAGACATGGAGCACACAGGGATTACTAGGTGACACTGGATGATCTGGGATGTAGTGTTGTAACAGATCACACAAGTTGCACCGGGGTCACTAGCTGACACAAGATGTTTTGGGGTGCACTGGAGTCACAGGCCACAAAGGGTGCACTGGGGTCACTAGTTGCCACAAGATATCCTGGGGTGCACTGGAGTCACAGGCCACACAGAATGCATTTGGGTCACTAGTTGACACAAGATGTTCTGGGGTGAACTGGATTCATGGAGCACACTGGAATTACTACATGGTACTGGATGCTCTGGGATGCACTGGAGTCACAGGTCACACAGGGTGCAATAGAGTCACTAGTTGACATAGGCTCCTCTGGGGTGCTCTGGAATCACAGGCCACTCGGGGTGCACTGGGGTCACTTCTTGACTCAAGATTTTCTGGGGTGCACTGGAGTCATGGGGTACACAGTAGGGAGCACTTGGGTCACTAGATAACATTGGATTCTCTGGATACACTGCAGTCATGGGGCACATACTGGGGTGCACTTGATAACATTGGTTGCTCTGGAGTACACTAAAGTCACGGAGCACATTGGGGTCACTACTAGGTGACACTTGATGCTCTAGGGTGTGCTGGAGTCACAGAGCACAATAGGATAACTAGATGACCCTGGATGCTCTGGGGTGCACTGGAGTCATGGGCAACACGGGGTCACAGATGACAATGGATTTTCTGGGGTGAACTGAAAACATGGGGAACACTGGGATTACTAGTTGACACTGGATGCTCTTGGGTGCATTGGAGTCATGGGACACACATGGTGCACTGAGGTCACTAGTTGACAAAGGGTGTTGGGGTACACTGGGGTCACCAGATAGCACTGGATAGTCTTGAATGCACTTGGGACACAGACCGCATGGGGTGCACTGGGGTCACTAGGTTTGACAGGATTCTCTGGAGTACACTAGAGTCATGGAACACATTGGGGTCACTAGGTGCCACTTGATGCTCTAGGGCGTGCTGGAGTCACAGAGCACCATGGGATTACTAGATGACCCCAGATGCTCTGGGGTGCACTGGAATCGTGGGCAATACTGGGGTCACCAGGTGACAAAAGGATTCTCTGTGGTGCACCGGAAACACAGGGCAAACTGGGATTACTAGATGACCCTGGATGTTCTGGGGTGCATTGTCACAGGACACACAGGGTGCACTGAGGTCACTACTTGACATAGTGCAGTGGAATCACAGGCTGCACAGGATGCACTGGGGACACAGGATTCTGTGGGGAGCATGAGGCTCTCTGAGGCCACTAGGTGACACAGGATGGTCTGGGGTCCACTGGAAGTCACAGGGTACCCAGGGACTGGAACAGAGAACAGAGGAGTCATACGGCTGCAGCTATGGACCTGCTGCAGGCAGGCTCAGATCAATGAGCCTAGTGTCATTTCGCAGTTTAAGGTGGCACAAAATTGGTGGAGATATCTCCTGATTGACTGTGGTGCCAGCACTTTGGGTAAAACATGGAATCACCGGTGGCCACACACCAGAGACAAGACCAAGATCCCAAGAAAGGAAGGAAGAGAAAGGGGGTTCTCTGTAATATCAGTATGGCCTCAGGGACAGACCTCTGTCCCCTTTTATACTTTGGTTGCGCTCATGGACTTGTATCTTTTCTTCAACCTTTGTAGCGAAGACGTTTTTCTTCAAGGATATCACCCACATAATGTTCCATCTACAGTAGGAAGTGATTGATTCTGGCCAGCCCGGTAGTAGATAAGCTATTCTCCAATCCCCGGGGGGGTCAGCAGCGTCTTCTTCCTCCGGCTTGTACTAGTACATAGATAAACTCCCTCCCAGGAAGAGCAGCCTGGAGCTTAGTCATCGGCAGGCTGAAGAGGTGGATGCATTATTCATGGCACTCTAATATAACCAGAGCCCCCGCTGAGAGGATGTGGGCCGGGGTGACTCACCTCTTATGGCGTTTAAGGATCCTGAAGTCGGTCTGGTCTTCACAGCTTGGAAGACCTGGATGACCCTGGATGCTCAGAGGTGCACTGGAGTCTTGAGCAACACTGGGGTCACAGATGACAATGGATTTTCTGGGGTGCACTGG
Source organism: Staurois parvus (assembly GCF_062004578.1). Classification (NCBI taxonomy): domain Eukaryota; kingdom Metazoa; phylum Chordata; class Amphibia; order Anura; family Ranidae; genus Staurois; species Staurois parvus. Next base: position 1,973,439 of record NW_028318249.1, on the reverse strand, counting down.
AAACACGGGGAACACTGATTACTAGTTGACACTGGATGCTCTCAGAGATTCTCTGGAGTACACTAGAGTCATGGAGCACATTGGGGTCACTAGGTCACACTTGATCCTCTAGGGCATGCTGGAGTCACAGAGCACCATGGGATTACGAGATGACCCCGGATGCTCTGGGGTGCACTGCTCTTCACAGTCTGGTCTTCACAGCTTGGAAGACCTTTCATAAACTCATAGTGCCATTGCTCATACCTTTCCGTTCCCTGTGACAGTGGCAGGTATTTTCAGCCTGTCTCTGGACGATGCCAGTGGCAGGTGTTTTCAGCCTCACTCTGGATGGAGCCAGTGGCAGGTGTTTTCAGCCTCACTCTGGATGGAGCCAGTGACAGGTGTTTTTATCCTATCTCTGGACGGAGCCAGTGGCAGGTGTTTTCAGCCTATCTCTGGACGGAGCCAGTGGCAGGTGTTTTTATCCTATCTCTGGACAGAGCCAGTGGCAGGTATTTTCAGCCTGTCTCTGGACGGAGCCAGTGGCAGGTGTTTTCAGCCTGTCTCTGGACGGAGCCAGTGGCAGGTTTTTTTATCCTATCTCTGGACGGAGCCAGTGGCAGGTGTTTTTAGCCTGTCTCTGGACGGAGCCAGTGGCAGGTATTTTCAGCCTGTCTCTGGACGGAGCCAGTGGCAGGTGTTTTCAGCCTGTCTCTGGACGGAGCCAGTGGCAGGTGTTTTCAGCCTGTCTCTGGACGGAGCCAGTGGCAGGTGTTTTCAGCCTACCTCGGGACGGAGCCAGTGGCAGGTGTTTTCAGCCTACCTTGGGACGGAGCCAGTGGCAGGTGTTTTCAGCCTGTCTCTGGACGGAGCCAGTGGCAGGTGTTTTCAGCCTGTCTCTGGATGGAGCCAGTGGCAGGTGTTTTTATCCTATCTCTGGACGGAGCCAGTGGCAGGTGTTTTCAGTCTGTCTCTGGACGGAGCCAGTGGTTGGTGTTTTTATCCTATCTCTGGACGGAGCCAGTGGCAGGTGTTTTTATCCTATCTCTGGACGGAGCCAGTGGCAGGTGTTTTCAGCCTACCTCGGGACGGAGCCAGTGGCAGGTATTTTCAGCCTGTCTCTGGACGGAGCCAGTGGCAGGTGTTTTCAGCCTGTCTCTGGACGGAGCCAGTGGCAGGTGTTTTCAGCCTGTCTCTGGACGGAGCCAGTGGCAGGTGTTTTCAGCCTACCTCGGGACGGAGCCAGTGGCAGGTGTTTTCAGCCTACCTTGGGACGGAGCCAGTGGCAGGTGTTTTCAGCCTGTCTCTGGACGGAGCCAGTGGCAGGTGTTTTTATCCTATCTCTGGACGGAGCCAGTGGCAGGTGTTTTCAGTCTGTCTCTGGACGGAGCCAGTGGTTGGTGTTTTTATCCTATCTCTGGACGGAGCCAGTGGCAGGTGTTTTCAGTCTGTCTCTGGACGGAGCCAGTGGTTGGTGTTTTTAGCCTACCTCGGGACGGAGCCAGTGGCAGGTGTTTTCAGCCTATCTCGGGACGGAGCCAGTGGCAGGTGTTTTCAGCCTATCTCTGGACGGAGCCAGTGGCAGGTGTTTTCAGCCTATCTCTGGACGGAGCCAGTGGCAGGTGTTTTCAGCCTATCTCTGGACGGAGCCAGTGGCAGGTGTTTTCAGCCTATCTCTGGACGGAGCCAGTGGCAGGTGTTTTCAGCCTATCTCTGGACGGAGCCAGTGGCAGGTGTTTTCAGCCTACCTCTGGACGGAGCCAGTGGCAGGTATTTTTATCCTATCTCTGGACGGAGCCAGTGGCAGGTATTTTCAGCCAATCTCTGGACGGAGCCAGTGGCAGGTGTTTTCAGCCTATCTCTGGACGGAGCCAGTGGTAGGTGTTTTTATCCTATCTCTGGACGGAGCCAGTGGCAGGTATTTTCAGCCAATCTCTGGACGGAGCCAGTGGCACATGTTTTCAGCCTACTGTTGGACGGAGCCAGTGGCAGGTATTTTCAGCCTATCTCTGGACGGAGAGAGTGACAGGTATCCCCCCCCCCCAATCAATACGATAATAACATTAATATATACAATATAAAACAAATAAGCAAACAAAGAAAACAAAAACAAATAATAACCGCTTCTGCACCGTCCTATAGTAGAAATACTGCTACAGGGTGTCATGGGTGTGCAAAATCACATATATATATGTGATTTTGCAGTTCCGGGTAGGGGACGCACATGCACCCTACCTGGGCTGCCATTCGCGGCTTTGGCTGTCAATCACCGCGTCCTGGCTGGTGATTCCCTGCCAGAACCTTGTGATCTCCGTATATCACGGACGAGGGAGAGGCCTGTATGTAAACAATACAGATCTCTCACCCGTCAGCTCCGGCACCCTGCTTTGTATGGCAGTGTGCTCACAGTGTAAAGCACACACACAGCACATATTGAAACAGCACACAGTTAACCCTTTGATCGCCCCTCATGTTAACCCCTTCCTGCCCAGTGCCATTAGTACAGTGTCAGTGCTTTTCATTAGCACTGATCACTGTATTGGTGTCACTGAGGATGTCAGTGACACCAGGTCTGTTCCCCCCAGTGACAGAATGCCTGCCGCAGTCCTGCTATAAATCGCTGATAGCCACCATTACTATTAAAAAAAAAAATTCCAGTATATATGCCGCTTTATAGGCGCTATGACTTTTGCGTAAACCAATTAATTTACACTTATTGGGATTTTTTTTTTAGCAAAGACATGGAGCAGAATACATTTTGGCCTAAATTTATGATGAAATTTTATTTTTTTTAATTTTTTTACTGGACATGTTTAATAGGAAAAAGTCAAGAATGTTTTTTTTTTTTCAAAATTGTTGGTCTTTTTTTAATAGCGCAAAAAATAAAAACATACAGGTGATCAAATACCACCAAAAGAAAGCTCTATTTGTGGGAAAAAAGGACGTAAATTTCATTTGGGTTCAGCGTTGCATGACCGCGCAATTGTCAGTTAAATGAATACAACGAAAAAATGGCCTGGTCAGGAAGGGGGGTAAATCATCTGGAAGGCAAGTGATTAAACAATAATAGGCAAATAAAAATAAACACATACAATAAAAAAATAAAGAAAACCTTTAGGCCCCACCCACTTAGGCGTTTTGGAATTGTGGGCAGAATCGGCGCAGTTCTCCCCTAGGGTTAGGGTTAAAATTGCGCTACAATCATGGCAAAACGTGTTTTGGTGCCATTCATCCTTGATGGCGCCCCAAATATTGTGTGATTTTGCCGTAATTGTCGAGCAACAAAGCGTGCATGTAAAAGCAGGCCTGTCGCGGGGCCAAAATTTGGTCCTTGAGTTGTTTTACTGCAACAGAAGTGCATAAGGCAGCCCATTCAAGCGAATAGACTGCCCTGTGTGTGAATTCTGTGAAAATCGGCCACAAAATCATGAATAGGAACATGAGTTCCCACTGCGAAGTGTGAATGCGGCCTTTTTTTTTTTTTACTACATACCGTATCGTACCGTATCGTGGGTCTCTGTGGTTCTCTATGCAATACAGGCAGATCGTGGCTGGAGGGAAGGGCTGGCAGGGTGCTGAGATGTTTTCAGAAAGCTCAGTACTTTCAGAAGCCCTTATGCAAGCAGTGTGTTGGCCCTTGAGAAGGATATATGCGAATATATGAAAATGCCTTGATAGCAGGAGCGGACTGACCATTCGAGCACTTGAGCACTGCCCGAGGGCCCGGGGTCAGTAGGGGGCCCCATGAGATGCCCCTGGTACCTTTTTTATAGGCTTTTTTGGGTGTGAGCGAGTACAAAGGAGTCCCATGATCCCCTATTGCCCGGGGGCCCCATGAGTTGTCAGTCCGCCCCTGCTTGATAGGTTGGTATCAGTCTGGAGGTGTGAGCATTCCTAGGCAGGTTTCATTTGCATACAGATGGGGCAGGTTGGGAAAAAAGAGCTAGATGATGCTGGGCGTCTTCCAGTCAGGAAATGGGACATGCACTATCTGACTTCAGCTTTCAGCGTGAAGACCGCACGAGCCCAGAGGTATAGACAAAGCTCTGCCAATGCTTCACAATGAGGGAATTTTGGGGGATCGCACGCAAGAGTGCATGAGTGCAGGACAAAAGCTGATGTATTTTAAACGGCTGATCGATGCATTTCCTCCGGTGGTTAGCCCAGGCAGGATTCTGGGAATAGGGAGAGCGGTAAGCGGAGCAGCACTTTCCCCAGGGACCGCCGCAAAGCCAAGAAAACCAAGTCATCGATTGCCACACACTGTACATACTGAGAGAGTGCAGCGGGAGGAGGGGAGACAACAGCAGGAGACAGGCAAGATGAGGATCCCTGGAGGAGTCCAAGCCAGGGGCGGACTGACAATTCATGGGACCCCTGTGTCCTCGCCCACACCCAAAAAAGCCTATGAAAAAGCCAATGAAAAGGTACCAGCAGCATCTCATGGGGCCCCCTACTGACCCAGGGCCCTCGGGCAGTGCCGAGTGCTCAAATGGTCAGTCCGCCCCTGGTACAGGCTGATGGCTAAATACAGATCTTGAACAACATTTACAGCACAAATTAATGTTATCCAAGATGAAGTGCAAAGAGGGGAGTATAGCAATCTGTGTGGAAGCAGCGGCCTCTCTGCAGAGAAATCTATAGATCTCCGATCAGCAGGAAGCATGAGCTTTGTTGACTGCAGAGCTATAGGTCTGATTCAGTTAGGAGTGTGTCAGACCTCTGCAGAGAGACCACGGTTTCCACACAGAGAGCAAGGATCCCTATCTGTAAGCAGACCAATACGCCCCCCTGCAGAGTCAGAGCTATACTGTAGATCTACAATCAGGGAACATGAGCTCAGTAGGAGGTGTGTCAGACCTCTACAGAGAGACCACTGCTTCCACAGAGAGAGCAAAGAACCTAATCTGTAAGCAGTCCAATACGCTCGCTGCCGAGTCAGAGCTATGGATCTACAATCAGGGAACATGAGATCAGCAGAGGGTGTGTTAGACCTCTGCAGAGAGAACACTGCTTCCACACAGAAATCAAAGATCCTTATCCATAAGCAGGCCAATACACCCCCTGCTGAGTCAGAGCTATGGATCCACAATCAGGGAGCATGAGCTCAGTAGAGGGTGTGTCAGACCTCTACAGAGAGACCACTGCTTCCACACAGAAATCAAAGATCCTTATCCGTAAGCATACCAATACACCCCCTGCTGAGTCAGAGCTATGGATCTACAATCAGGGAGCATGAGCTCAGCAGAGGGTGTGTTAGACCTCTGCGGAGAGACCACTGCTTCCACACAGAGAAAGGATCCATCACTGCAGCAGTCCAATACACCCCCTGCAGAGTCAGAGTTATACTGTAGATCTACAATAGGCGGGGAGCATGAGCTCAGTAGGAGGTGTGTTAAACCTCTGCAGAGAGTCAACTGCTTCCACAGAGAGAGCAAAGATGCTTACCTGTAAGCAGACCAATACGCCCCCAGGTGAGTTAGAGCTATAAATCTACAATCAAGGAGCATGAGCTCAGCAGAGGGTGTGTTAGACCTCTGCAGAGAGACCACTGCTTCCACTCAGAGAGCAAAGATCCTAATTGGTAAGCAGACCAATACACCCCCTGCTGAGTCAGAGCTATAGATCTACAATCTCTACAGTCAGGGAGCATGAGCTCAACAGAGGGTGTCTTAGACCTCTGCAGAGAGACCACTGCCTCCACTCAGAGAGCAAGGGTCCTTATCTGTAAGCAGACCAATATGCACCCCCTGCAGAGTCAGAGCTTTTGGATCTACAATCAGGAAGCATGAGCTCAGCAGGAGGTGTGCCAGACCTCTGCACAGAGACCACTGCTTCCACACAGAAAGCAAGGATCCTTTACTGCAACAGTCCAATACACCCCCTTCTGAATCAGAGTTATAGATCTACAATCAGGGAGCATGAGCTCAGCAGGAGGTGTGTCAGACCTCTGCAGAGGGACCACTGCTTCCACTCAAAGAGCAAGGGTCCTTCACTGCAGCAGTCCAATACATCCCCCCGCTGCAGCAGTTCAACATGCCACCTGCTGAGTCAGAACTATAGATCTACAATCAGCAGGGAGAATGGGCTCAGTAAGGGTTGTGTCAGACCTCTGCAGAGAGACGACTGCTTTCACACAGAGAGCAAGGGTCCTTCTCTGCAGCAGTTTGATACACCACTTCCTGAGTCAGAGTTACAGATGTACTATCAGCAGGGAGCAGGAGCTTAGTACAGGTTGTGTCAGACCTCTGCAGAGAGACCCCTGCTTCCACAAAGAGATCTAAGGTCTTTATCTGCAGCAGTTTGATACACCGCCTGCTGAGTCAGAGCTATAGATCCTCAATCAGTGGAGAGCATGAGTTTAGTAAGGGGTGTGTCAGACCTCTGCAGAGAGACCCCTGCTTCCACAAAGAGATCTAAGGTCTTTATCTGCAGCAGTTTGATACACCGCCTGCTGAGTCAGAGCTATAGATCCTCAATCAGTGGGGAGCATGAGTTTAGTAAGGGGTGTGTCAGACCTCTGCAGAGAGAGCACTGCTTCCACACAGAGAAAAAAAGCCCTTCCTTGCAGAATGCTGGCACTATTGCAACATGCTGCAAAGCATGCGTGTTGGGGTAAGAATGGCAGCCAATGTAGTGAGTTAATGTACATGCACCATAGTGTGTTGCCATGCATTATGCTGGAAAATTTATGGCGCCTTTTGGGGAGATGGCAAGCCATTTGTTTTAGTGGATCGATGAAAGTCAATGAAAGCATATTAACGCACCACAAAAATGTGAATGGGCTCCCAATAAAAAAAAGGAATGTGCATTAGCACAACATGCGGCAATGAGCTGGGGTGCCATGAATTTTGAATTGCACCCCAATGCACTAAGCCAGGAGTCTTCTCAATTCAGTAGGCCACATCGTATATTTTACAAATATTCAACAGCCGGAAAAAATTAGATTTATAAATTAACAAATAAAATTTAAATGAATGAATACACCAGCTACAACAAAAAACTGTATATAAAAGCCCCCCCCCCCATCACATCAGACATTCCCCCTTTACATTCTAAACCTCATCATCACATCAGAGCCTCCCCCCCTTCACATCAGAAGCCCTTCCCTACATGAGTTCCCCTTTATGTCAGGGACCCCATCAGAGTCCTCCCTTTCCCAGAGGAAACACACGCAGGCACAGAGAGAACATGCAAACTTCAGGCAGGTGGTGCCATGGTTGGGATTCGAACCAACAACCCTAGTTCTGCCAGGCGGAAGAGATAACCGTAATAAATAGCATTATAAAATTTATGGCACCTGTGACGGGAGTCACTTTGGGTGGGGGGCCCATGGAACACAGCCCCCTTTGGAGAGGCGGAGAGGCGGGGAGACCCCTGTCTCAGCTCCCCATATCCCTATTATGTGTAAGTCACCCTGTGCCTGTTAGGGGTACAGGGTGGAATGTCCTGATATTGTGTAGACATGTATAGGTGTAGTGTGGGGGTTGTTCATTGTTTACTGCCATGTGGTCCCATTGTTCTATTGTGTGTCTTGCTTGGGAGCAAAGTATTATGGGATGTATGTGTTTATGTGTATTGGCTTGGTGGGGGGTGTCTGCTGTGTGTCTCTTGTTACTAAATGTATTGCCCCGCCCTGTGTATATATCTTGTGTCTGTGTTAAAATAAAGCAGTCCATTTCCTGTTTTAATACAAGTCTGGTACTGTCTCGTTTTGTATGGTCAGCGGTGGGGTCCATGGATCTGTGTTCGGACGGGGAAGTGGGAGTCTAACGGAAATACCCTAGTGCAGTCGGGGTCCGGTTCCGTTACAGCACCTTTGGGTGCATTGGCAAGCCATTCATTTTAATGGGCTGCCTTAACACAATGCAAGTTAGCACACTACAAAATTGTAAATGGACCCTAATAAAAAAAATGACAGTTGGCCTGAATTTTAAAAAAGGCAGTTGGCCCAATAAACAGAAAGCTAGTAGGCTGGCAGCTTGAAGATTGTTTTTTTTTTGTTGTTGTTGTTGTCCAGAGTTTTCTTTTAATCCCAGCTGGTCATCTTGCTGCAGGCGCTGTCACGGTGTACAATGTGCTCCGCACTGCAGCGGGTCACCTGACCAAACTAATCTTCCCTTTCACCTGCGTAGACGATAGATCCTGCGTGGCCTGAGACAGGCCTGGAGATTTACAATGCCGTCTGAAATGGATTTCTGCCAGGTGTGATCATTAACGCCAGTCACACGTATGACGATTTAATGCTGTATTGACAAGCCGACTCTCCTGGCAGTGAGTTTACTCTGCGTGCGTCACTCTGGGGCTATACACAGGACGAGCCCCAGTGACCACATTGTGTCCGCTGGACTACGGCTCTTGTTAATATTTTATTGACTAAGAGTAGAAATTTTACTGTCCTTAGTGGAGGTCAAACCAGGATCTGAGCTGCTGCATTAAAAAGTCAATGATTTGTAAAGCATTGAGGACAGAGGATCCACGGTATAGCCAGACAACTAGCATTTTCAGAAGGACAGGTGCCTACATATTTCTGGTTTTCTTCAAAATGTAAAGAAACAGATATGGAACTGATGCGTCACTGCAGGGAGGAGGGAGTGGGGGGAAGAATGAGTTGCTGAGGAACTGTTGGGAGGGGGAGCTGAACTGCTGAGTTATTGCTGGGTGAAGGAAGCAAGGGGCTGAGCTGATGAATCACTGCTGGGAAGGGGAGCTAAACTGCTGCGTTACTGCTGGGAGGGGGAAGCAGGGAGAGCTTAGCTGATAATTCACTGCTGGGAGTGGGAGCTGAGCTGCTGAGTCACTCCTGGGAGAGGGAAGCTTAGCTGATAATTCACTGCTGGGAGTGGGAGCTGAGCTGCTGAGTTACTGCTGGGAGGGGGAAGCTTAGCTGATAATTCACTGCTGGGAGTGGGAGCAGAGCTGCTGAGTTACTGCTGGGAGGGGGAAGCTTAGCTGATAATTCACTGCTGGGAGAGGGAGCTGAGCTACTGAGTTACTGCTGGGAGGGGGAAGCAACGAGAGCTAAGCTGATATTTCACTGCTGGGAGTGGGAGCTGAGCTACTGAGTTAATGCTGGGAGGGGGAAGCAATAAGAGCTAAGCTGATAATTCACTGCTGGGAGTGGGAGCTGAGCTAATGAGTTAATGCTGGGAGGGGGAAGCAATAAGAGCTAAGCTGATAATTCACTACTGGGAGTGGGAGCTGAGCTGCTGAGTCACTGCTGGGAGGGGGAAGCAGGGAGAGCTTAGCTGATGATTCACTGCTGGGTGTGGGAGGGGTCGATCTATTGAACTACTGCTGGAAGGGAAAACAGGGGAGGAAGACGTAAAGTATAACTAAAGGCAAAACTTTTTTTTTATTAGCTTTGGATAGAGTGGAGAGGAATTAGAACCCCTGTCAGTTTGTATCGGCTTTGCCCCCGCTAAGGAGATTCCACCACTCTACATGTGAAACTCGAAAAATTAGAATATCGTGCAAAAGTTCATTTATTTCAGTAATGCAAATTAAAAGGTGAAACTAATATATGAGATAGACTCATTACATGCAAAGCAAGATAGTTCAAGCCGTGATTTGTCATCATTGTGATGATTATGGCTTACAGCTCAAGTAAAATACACTTCTCATATCACCTTTGGTGTAAAGGCCACCACAATCACAAAGGCCAAACAAGACCAAATTGCTGACATGTGGCCTTGGTTTTCACTATTAGGCACAGTAGGCATGGGTCTAGAGCAGCCGTTCTCAACCAAGGTCTACTGAAACCTTAGGGTTCCTCCAGGGGTGACCAGGGGTTCCTTGAGCTAACTGATCTCCTATTTGAAGGTGCCTGCATAGTGTCAGGTCCAATGCACTTGGCAGAGCCAGCAGAAGGACTGCAAGGGTGTCATTCTGGCCACCCCTGTAAGAGGGGCATTCTTTCCACTGCGATAGATATTTTGGGCCTACAATAATTTTTAACATTATTGTGAACTTCTGATAGGGGTCTCAATTCCTGCAACTTATTTACCATCTGTTGCATCACCTCAACACCCCCCTTAGAAGGTTTCCTGTGGAGGTTTATGACAGTAGGGCCATCTGGTTGAATATGCCCTGGAGTCATCATTTCTAACACCTCCTAGGGAGTATTGTCATAGATTTTCCTGTGGGAACTGGGTTTTCAAAGGAGGTATGCTTCGCTGAACATTGGCCTATCCTAAATTCCATCTGATGAACTACAGTTGGCCAATATCTTTCACAAATCACAGAGCCCCCCTTTGAACAGAAATGGCAAAATACTGGAACCTATTGAAGGGTGTGACTACCTGGAATGGAGGGGTATGAACCTATTGAAGGGTGTGACTACCTGGAATGGAGGGGTATGAACCTATTGAAGGGTGTGACTACCTGGAATGGAGGGGTATAAAGTATGCCATTGCTCACATTTCTGCGTCTTTGTCCTTTGACTCTTTGGAAGACCAGTCATGAGGATGTCTGCGTAATGTATTATTCTGTTTCTCTTCTGTAACATTCTTTCCTGTAGTCATCTCTTTGTATTGGTAACATTCTGTATTTGCATTGTAATATTACTACTTTTAAAGTTATACCGGCTACATTATATTTTGTTGTATTTGATTAATAGAAAGCTTCTTTTTCTATGTAAATAAATTAGATCTTTATTTTTTGCACAGTTGTCATCCTTTGTTATTAACATTGTTGGTAATGGCCACATGAGGATTGGCTAAATTCATGTATAGACAAAAGGTTGTAATCACTTATTACATTTATAATCTTAGATCAGGGGCGGACTGACAACTCATGGGACCCCCGGGCAGTAGGGGATCATGGGGCCCCTGTGTCCTTGCCCACACTCAAAGCACACCCAACAAAGCCTATAAAAGGTACCAAGGGCATTTCATGGGGCCCCCTACTGACCCCAGGCCCTCGGGCAGTGCCCGAGTGCTCGAATAGTCAGTCCACCCTGTCTTCGACAGAACCAAGGGAATAAGTTCGGTAGGAAAACAGCCAAAACACCACTTACCACCACCAGTGTAAGGGACATTTATCCCATGATAGACTAATCTTACCACGGATTCCCTGAGACCTGGACATTTTTTCATGTGTTCCACTGAGGTAAACACGTTGAAAAAGGCTGGCCTAGAGACTGCAGAATGTCCCTTCATAGTTTTTGGATACACATCATAATCAGTAGTAATAGAGTCATCTCATATAAGCCTATTAAACCATTTCTACATTATACCAAGCCAGGTTAGGACCAATAAAACAAGAACACCCAACATGCTTTAGGTAACAAAGGTTGTGTGCCTGTACGATAGGTGTTTTACAGGAGCTCCTAAAGAAGTTATTAGGGGCCAAGAACAAATGATTCTATCCTAAATAAGTTAATGTACTTTTTCCAGCCTTGAATTGCAAGCTTCATTGAGAACAACATTCAAGTGTGAACAAGCCCCTTTGCATTTCAATGTTTTTTATTCATTTTTAAACAGTATAAAACAGAGGCAACAAAACACGCCCATGCAGGGGCTATCAATTGCACAGATAAAAAATGTAAAATAGAAAAAACAGTGCTCTAACGCCAACAGGGCAAAAGGTAAGCTCACGCAGGGGCTATCAATGGCACATAAGTTACAATAACATTACTATAACTCTGACTGTAACAAACTAAAGGCAGCTATCCACTGTCACACCAAAAACAAACAGAGAAAGAAAGAAAGGAGTACAAAGAGAAAGGAAGGAAAAAAACAAAAAACAAAACCAAAGAACAGGGTTCCAAGAACGTCAATACCGAACACCATCACATCCCCAGACTAGCCGGGGGGAGCGTGGGAAAGGCATATTGCAACCATGGCTCCCATATTTTCAAAAATTTATGTTGGGAGTCGATGCAGATACTCGACATCTGTTCGTTGAGCATCATAGTGGTCATACGATCCCGCACCCCCTGAAGAGGGACAAACGGGCTCTTCCAGGCCTGAGCAATTGTTCTAGTGGCCAATAAAAACAAATAGGAAGCCAACTTCTGCTGGTGAGCCAAGAGACCCGGTATGGGGCAATGAAGCAAAGCATACCGAGCATCCCGGCGAATGGAGAGATGGAACAAGGTGAAAAGGAGGCCAAACACACGAGACCAAAAACGAAACAGCCTCGGGCATGACCACCAGATATGCAATACATCTCCACGATGGCCACAACCCCGAAAGCATCATTCAATACAGGCAGGGTTTGCCTGGGCCAAACGAGCCGGAACCCAATACCAACAAAACAATACTTTATAAGCTGCCTCCAGCGTGGTCGTATTAAATGAACATTTAGCTATGAGTGACCAGGCTTTATTTCAGTCCTCCGGATCCACAGCCACTCCCAGGTCGCGCTCCCACTGAACAACATATGAAAGAGAAGTATGCGACGAGCGTCTGTTCAAAGCTGCATAAAGAAGGGAGATAAGGCCCGGGGCGCCCGGACGCTATTGGCAAAGCAGTTCAAAGGTACGGGAAAGCAGAAATGCCCCGCAGCGAGAGCAGCTAATGCCGCAATTGAAGGTATCAAAAAAATTCGCCGGGGGGACATCCCGGGACTCCAGAAGAGAATTCCAGGTGGGGAAGGACCGAAAAATCAAAAAGTGTTGCACCTGCGAAAAACCATTGGTCACCCACCAAGAAAACGCGCTCGGTTGATCTAAACCTGGTGGGAAAAGAGGGTTGTTAATAATTGGGAGCAAAGGCAGGAAAGGTGATATCAGGCCACTGGAAAAATGTACCGAGTCCCAGACTTGTAAGCCATGGAGCAACATGAACAAGCCCCATTGAATATAATGGAAATCTTGGTGTTGAGCATTGAAGTGCTTTAGTGTATTGGCAGAGATTGCTGAGACTTGCGGTCCCTCCACAATCAGGCAGGCTGCAGTTCTGCCCATACGCGGGCTTATCACCTACAAAGCAGTGGCCGTCTTTATTGCGTATTAGACATCATCCAAATGAAAACGCCATGACCTATAAATGAGATGGAGCTGCCTATTACAAGTGAAGTCTCTGATGAGCTATATATAGGTCTTGTTCTGTGGCTAAAAATAGAAAGAGACAGACATTTCAGGCAGCGAGGTATAGAGGGGACTTCAAGGCCAAATTACAAAATCTGCCAGTGGCCAAGATCACCTCGACCTGGCGCTTCAGACCAAATATGTCTAAATAACTCAAAGGAGACAAATCACACACATGCAAGAAAAGAAAAATCAAGAACATTTCAAGGTCGTCTGTAGTACATACAGCTCGCTGCATTACACACAGGAAGAATTATAGAATGGTTCCAAAGATTTAAAAAAGGCATGGATTTAAAAAAAATCTATTTATTCAAAGGTCAAATTGTCTCAAAAAATTTCTTTGAATAATAATGTCTTGGGATTGGCCATGATTGATTTACATTAGTTTTAAATGACACAAGTCAAATTGACATATTGTTTAACCACTAGAAGACCGCAATCCATAGATAACAATCTCATTCACAGTTCCCTGTAAAGGGAATGCACAAGAAACAGCAGCAGAGGTGGAAAAAGCACCGATCCACAGAACCAATGAAGCAGAAGCAGGGAGATACTCGCACTGTAGGCCCTCAGGTACAGCCTCCCCTTCAGTAAGGAGAACAGGAGCAGCATAGTAATGTCATCATCTAATCTAGGTGCTTGTAGAAACCCTGTGAACAAAAAAGTGAACTGTGAAATCAGCACACAAAAAACATTTACAAGGGTATAGTAATGGTCTAGCCTCTGAAGAAGAAGGGCCTCAAGTCCTAAACTCTCCCCCGGGGAGCAAGACTTCTGACAGGTGCAAGGCACTCTATGGTCCATGTAGGCCAAAGCCGCTCCACTCCCTATGGTCCTGCCAAAGCCAGTCCTCCAAGTACTTGGTGGCAGTATCTCCCAAAGAGAGATACCCTGGTTGGGTGGAGGAAAAAGATTCAACAGATCCTCAGTCTCTGTGAATAAAAAAAACAAAAAACATACGTGCAGAGCTAGTGCCCATGATAAAGAGTGAAAAATAAATAAAAAGTGCCAGGTCCAATAACACAAGGCAGGACTTTTGACTAATATGAGTTTACCCTGGACTAGCTGAAAGGCCTGCAATCATAAATAAAATTGACTAAGCAAGTCAAGGGTCAAGGCAGGTAGCAGACAAGTAAATCAGTGAGGTAAAGTTGAGGTTGGTTCATGAGAGATCAAACCAAGGAGACAACAGGCAGGAGTCATGATAGGGAGTTTACAAGCAAACATGAAACGTTGCTTGGACACCAGAAGTTGGGAAGTAGTTTTTCCTTTTTACGAGGCACACACCAGTAACATTATTGGCCAGGACAATGGGCAAGAAACCTGGAAACTCTGTGGGTCAAGAGAGAGAGGAAATGTTGCTTGGACATCAGAAACTGAGATGGAGTTCCTCCCTTTTAAGAGGTGCACGTTAACGACGTAATTGGCCAGGGCAATGGGCGAGAAACCCGGACACATTGTGGGTCAAGAGAGAGAGAAATACTTAAAGCAAACAGGAAACATTGCTCGGACACCAGAAACTAGGGTGGAGTACCTCCTCTTTAAGAAGCACACACCAATGACATCATTGGCCAGGACAATGGGTGAGAAATCTAGAAACGCTGTGGGCCAAGAGAGAGAGGAATCTTTAGAAGCAAACATGAAATGTTGCTTGGACACCAGAAACTTGGATGGAGTTCCTCCCTTTTAAGAGGCACACGCCAACGAGGTCATTTGCCAGGACAATAGGAGAGAAACCTGGAAATGTTGTGGGCCAAGAGAGAGAGTATGCCTTAGAAGCAAATAGGAAACATTGCTTGGGCATTTGAAGCTGGGATGGAGTTCTTCCCTTTTACAAGGCGCACACCAGTGACGTCTCTGGCCAGGACAATGGGCGAGAATGCTGGAACCTCAGTGGGCCAAGAGGGAGAGGAAGCCTTAGAAGCAAACAGGAAATGTTGCTTGGACACCAGAAACTGGGATGGAGTTCTTCCCTTTTAAAAGGCACACACCAACGAGGTCGTTCACCAGGACAATGGGCAAGAAACCTGGAATTGCTGTGCGCCAAGAGAGAGAGTAAGCCTTAGAAGCAAATAGGAAATGTTGCTTGGACACTTGAAACTGGGAAGGGGTTCCTTCCGTTTACAAGGCGCACACCAGTGACATCTTTGGCCAAGACAACAGGTGAGAATCCTGGAAATTCAGTGGGCCAAGAGGGATAGGAAGCCTTAGAAGCAAACAAGAAATGTTACTTGGACACTAGAAGCTAAGACGGAGCTCCTCCCGTTCACGAGGTGCTCACCAGTGATGGCATTGGCCAGGACAACAGGTGAGAAACCCGGAAACTCTATGGGCCAAAAGACAGAGAAAGCCTGGCAGTAAGAGAATGAGGAAGGTAAATAACATAAGAAGTGTCTAGGCGCAGGAAGTGCACAGCTATTCCTCAGGACAGGAAAAAAATAGATTTTTTTAAGGGCACTGCTTAGGCAAAATGAGCATATCCATTATTTCCCTATTATATAGCAATCTTCACTTTCTGAGTATGTCCTCTGCTCGTTCACCACTCCAGCATAGTAATCCAATAGATCAAAGCTCTGGTGATGTCTCCCTGCTTCATTAGAGAGCTTGTCCATTTTAAAAGAGAACAATTGCCAGGTATGGGTGAGCATGTGACCACCCCCATATCTGATAGTTCTTGGTCCTTAGCAGCCAATCACCAGGCCCAAAATCTGTCACATGGAAGGGATGGTGATGTCATCCAACCAGGCAAGCTCTGACACTTGAAGTGGCCTCCTACCATTCCTATACCTTGTCAAGGAGAAATGTCTATCAAGAGACACTATGGGGTTGATTTACTAAAGCTGGAGAGTGCAAAATCTGTTGCAGCTCTGCAAAGAAACCAATCCGCTTCCAGGTTTTTTTTTGTCAAAGTTTAATTGAACAAGCTGAAGTTAGAAGCTGGTTGGCTACTATGCACAGCTGCACCAGATTTTGCTCTCTCCAGTTTTAGTAAATCAGTCCCTATGTATTGCACCTGGCTTCTCCCACCTGCCAGTGATATCATTAGACATCAGATATATAATGAAAACTCAAAAGGTTTTCTTTACAAATTTCATTATTATGCTGAGGAGAGGTAGGGAGGAACCAGGGAAAGTACAATATAAGCATATCAAACTTCAGAATAAAAAAAAAAAAAAGGATAGTCCCTGAAAATGCATGATAGTTTCCCTTTAAGCAATCTTTTTTTTATAGCTCAGTAGTGGTGCTAATGGTTGAATCCCATGGTAGAGTCTGAGATGTGTTCATAAATAAAAGACATTTTATGTGTTAAATAGCATATCAATGTACGCTCATTTAAATACCAAAATGATTTGCTTTATATTTAATTGCTTGAATAGGGATATATTAATATGCAGCGTATAACGTTGTAGAGGTTACAGCAATTACGCATTATTAATATCATGTCCGGAGGTAATACATTGCTAGACAAGTGGGAATTTTCTTTCTAGAGAACACAGGAGTCCGTCTACGGAACGCGCAGCACACACTAGGCATAAATAGGTCAGTCTTCTGGCATTTCATAAGATGAAAAAAAAATCTTGCCAGTTAAAAATCTATTTTACTGAACGCTCAGGATCTACGCAGGCTGACATCATGGACCAGGCGAAGAAATTGATTGGTATAGTTTTATGATGTATAGGATTGTATTACCCTGGCTTCCTGTGGGGTTGGTGGCATTTGTAGTTAGAATATGGAACAGCTGCAGAATTCACCCAAAGAAACATTTGTATGGAAAATCGATTGTATGTTATATTTGTATACGTCCATAATAGAGGAATATTTGCATTCCAGGCACAGGGGTGCCATAAAGCAGGAGTATCCATACTTTCTAAACAAAGGGCCAGTTTAGTGTCCTTTAGACTTTAGGTGGGTTGGACTCCGGCCATTGGGAGTAAAAAATTTCCTGGCATCAGTAGGAGTAAAGAATGCCCCATCACTGCTGTTAGCGGGAGGAATAGTGCCCCATCATTGGTGTCAGTGGGAGGAATAGTGCCCCATCATTGGTGTTAGTGGAGAAATAGTACCCCATCATTGGAAGAAATACTGCCCCATCATTGGTGTCAGTGGAAGAAATAGTACCCCGTCATTGGAAGAAATAGTGCCCCATCATTGATGTTAGTGGAAGAGATAGCACCTCATCATTGGTGTTAGTGGAAGAAATAGTACCCCATCATTGGACGAAATAGTGCTCCATCATTGGTGTCAGTGGAAGAGATAGCACCCCATCATTGGTGTCAGTGGAAGAAATAGTACCCCATCATTGGAAGAAATAGTACCCCATCATTGGAAGAAATAGTACCCCATCATTGGAAGAAATAGTGCAGCATCATTGGTGTCAGTGGAAGAAATATTACCCCATCATTGGTGTCAGTGTGAGAAATTATTTATTTATATCGGGTGAGTCGTCAATTTAAGCAACACTTTACAAATATATATTGTACATTCACATCAGTCCCTAACCCTCAAGGAGCGTAAAATCTAAGGTCCCTAACTCACATTCATACATACTAGGGCCTATTTAGACAGGATCCAATTAACCTACCAGCATATCTTTGGCGTGTGAAAGGAAACCAGAGTACCTGGAGGAAACCAATGCAGGCACAGGGAGAACATGCAAACTCCAGGCAGGTGGTGCTGTGGTTGGGATTTGAACCAACGACCCTAGTACTGCCAGGAGGAAGTGCTAACCATTTAGCCACTGTGCTGCCCGTAGTGCCCCATTGTTAGTGTCAGTGGAAGAAATAGTGCCCCATCATTGGTATCAGTGGAAGGAACAGTGCCCTATTGCTGGTGTTAATGAGAGGAATAGTGCCCCATCATTGGTGTCAGTGGGAGGAACAGTGCCCTATTGCTGGTGTTAATGAGAGGAATAGTGCCCCATCATTGGTGTCAGTGGGAGGAATAGTGCCCCATCATTGGTGTCAAGGTAGGAATAGGGCCCCATCATTGGTTTCAGTGGGAGGAATAGTGTCACATTGGTGGGTGTCAGTGGGACGAATACGACCCCATGGTTGGTGTCAGTGGGTGGAATAGTGCCCCATCATTTCTTATCAGTGGAAGGAATAGTACCCTATCGCTGGTGTTAGTGAGAGGAATAGTGCTCCATCATTGTTGTTAAGGTAGGAATAGGGCCCCATCATTGGTGTCAGTGGGAGGAATAGTGTTGCATTGGTGGGTGTCAGTGGGAGGAATACGACTCCATGGTTGGTATCAGTAGGAGGAATAATGCTCCATCGTTGATGTCAGTGAGAGGAACAGTGCCAAATCATTGGTGTCAGTGGGAGGAACAGTATCCCATTTTTGGTATCAGTGTAGGAATTTTTGGTGTCAGTGAGAGAAATAGTGTCTTGCATTAGTGGAAGGAATAGTGTCCCAAGGTCCACAGATAAAGGCAAGAAGAGAGCCACATCTAGGCCCCCGGCCCCAATTTGGAGACCACTGCCATAAAAAATTGCCCAGTCCAACAGGCGAAAGTTACCCCCACCCATAATCCACATTGGGCCAACCCAGTGGCCAGGTGGTTTCATCAAGAACGTGTCCACTTACCAGAGTGGCCCACCCAAATCTAATTACACAATGATCATCCACTTGTGGTCACCAGTCATTGTAATGAATGCCCCATTAAGTAAATGTACATGAGCAGTAACTCACATGAGGGTGACACTGTAATCCCAGGATATTGCCCAGCACATAGCATCACTGGGAGTAAGGTCCAAACGGTGGGGCTGTCCCTGTAAATCTGGGGAACTGTGCCAACTGTGACCATGACAAGCCCCTAACATCCATATCAGATTTTAGACACGAGTTGCAACAGATGGTGCCTTGTTGTTTGTTTGTCATACACCATATGGCCAAATGATGTTGGACACTTGACCGTCATACCTATATGAACTTGTTCGACATCCCATTCTAAAGCCATGCCCATTAATGTGGAGTTGCTCTCCCCAACACCTCCTATTTGTTGCTATAACAGTCTCTACTATTTCTACAAGAAGGTTTTCCACATGAATTTGGAGGAAGTCTATGGGAATTTGTGCCCACATGTGAGGTCAAGTACTGATGTTGGACGAGAAGATCTGGCTCACTTGGCATTCCAATTTATCCCAAAGGTGTTCAGCAGTGCTGAGGTCCAAAGGTGTCCAGTAGGGTTGAGGTCCAAAGGTGTTCACTAAGGATGAGGTCAGGGCTCTGTGAAGGACACTTGAGTTCCTCCACACCAAACTGGCCAAACCATGTCTTTATGGAACTGGCCAGGCTGGAAAACAAAAACTATCTAAAATGTTTTTGCATACTCTAGAATGAACAGTACCCTTCACTGGAAACACCTAAACTCAATTATTAGGGGAGTTTACATAATATTGGTCATATACTGTAAGTAACTGATGGGCAGGTGTCCACAAGGTTTTGGCCATATAGTAGACTTGGTAAGTGCTTACCAGAGTTCCAAGCCAAAATTGCTCAATACACATATATAAGTAATTAAAGCTAATTAACATTTGATCAAAGTAAATGTCAGCCATGATCTTAGATTTTTCCTAGAGATATACTGTATTTAAAAACTAATGGGAAATCTCAGGAAAGAATCCCAATCCTGGGGATATTATAGGCATTTGTGACTGGCTACACTGGAAATATAAAGACATCTGAGTAAGATGACCCATAGTGCAGTTGGGGTATTTTAGATCCTCCAGAGATGTTTCCTCTAGCATCATAAAAAAGGATTGCAGATTATATCCATCTCACATTTTCATCAGAAACATTTTGTGTTTCCCCTGCCTGATCTAAATATTGCTGCCAACCCCTCTGGCAAAGATAAAGCTCATACAGATCTTATTATTATCAATGCACAAAACATGTATTCCTCCTCACATACAATATGTAGGTGAGTTGAGGCAACCATTCTCAACCAGGGTTCAATGGAACCTTATGGTGATCTCCGAAGGTTACTAGGGGTTCCTTTAGCTGTGCTTGATTGGTGCTTGCATAGTTACAGAACACATGCCACTTGGCAGAGACAGCTGCATGACAGCAATGCTATTTTTGGTTGTCTGTAAGAGTGGCATTCAGACCACCAATGTAAGGAGCTATGTTCATACTGACCACTAATGCGAGGGGAATTTTTCTCCCTGACCACCAATTGAAGGAACATTCTTTCTACTGACTACCAATATAAGGAACATTCTTCCCACTGATCACCAATGCAAGGGACATTCTTCCCACTGATCACCAATGTAAGGGACATTCTTCCCACTGATCACCAATGTAAGGGACATTCTTCCCACTGATCACCAATGTAAGGGACATTCTTCCCACTGACCACCAATGTAAGGGACATTCTTCCCACTGACCACCAATGTAAGGAACATTCTTCCCACTGATCACCAATGTAAGGAACATTCTTCCCACTGATCACCAATGTAAGGGACATTCTTACCACTGATCACCAATGTAATAAGCATTCTTCTCACTGACCACCGGACATTCTTCCCACTAATCACCCATGTAAGGAACATTCTTCCCACTGATCACCAATGTAAGGGGCATTCTTCCCACTGACCACCAATGTAAGGGACATTCTTCCCACTGATCACCAATGTAAGGGATATTCTTCCCACCGATCACCAATGTAAGGGACATTCTTCCCACTGATCACCAATGTAAGGAACATTCTTCCCACTGATCACCAATGTAAGGGATATTCTTCCCACTGATCACCAATGTAAGGGACATTCTTCCCACTGATCACCAATGTAAGGGATATTCTTCCCACTGATCACCAATGTAAGGGACATTCTTACCACTGATCACCAATGTAATAAGCATTCTTCTCACTGACCACCGGACATTCTTCCCACTGATCACCAATGTAAGGGACATTCTTCTCACTGATCACCAATGTAAGGAGCATTCTTCTCACTGACCACCGGACATTCTTCCCACTGATCACCAATGTAAGAAACATTCTTCCCACTGACCACCAATGTAAGGGACATTCTTCCCACTGACCACCAATGTAAGGGACATTCTTCCCACTGATCACCAATGTAAGGGACATTCTTCCCACTGATCACCAATGTAAGGAACATTCTTCCCACTGTTCACCAATGTAAGGGGCATTCTTCCCACTGATCAACAATGTAAGGAGCATTCTTCCCACTGATCACCAATGTAAGGGACATTCTTCCCACTGATCACCAATGTAAGGGACATTCTTCCTACTGATCACCAATGTAAGGGACATTCTTCCCACTGATCACCAATGTAAGGGACATTCTTCCCACTGATCACCAATGTAAGGCGCATTCTTCCATTGACCACCAATGTAAGGGACATTCTTCCCATTGACCACCAATGTAAGGGACATTCTTCCCACTGATCACCAATGTAAGGGACATTCTTCCTACTCACACAAATGTAAGGGACATTCTTCCTACTCACACAAATGTAAGGGACATTCTTCCCACTGATCACCAATGTAAGGAGCATTCTTCCCAATGACCCCCAATGTAAGGGACATTCTTCCTAACTAATCACCAATATAAGGAACATTCTTTCCACTGATCACCAATGTAAGGGACATTCTTCCCACTGATCACCAATGTAAGGGACATTCTTCCCACTGATCTCCAATGTAAGGGACATTCTTCCCACTGACCACCAATGTAAGGGACATTCTTCCCACTGATCACCAATGTAAGGAGCATTCGTCCCACTGACCACCAATGTAAGGGGTATTCTTCCCACTGACCACCAATGTAAGGAACATTCTTCCCACTGTCCACCAATGTAAGGGACATTCTGCTCACTGATCACCAATGTAATGAATATTCTTTGCTACTGGCCACCAATGTAAGGGACATTCTTCCCACTAACTACCAATGTAGTACTCCCTACTCCATGAAGTCCATTCATCAGACCAGGCACTTAAAATCAAGGGGAATTCTCTATTGGCTGTGTCACATGACCAGCGATGAGGACGAGCTAAAGAGAGCCTCCCTCTCTCTGAACTGGCAGCAGGAGTGTGGCTGCAGTGCTTCGGGTATGCAGCGACTTTCAGCTCTAGCAACGCCAACATGGACGCACTGAGGGTGGGGTTTGGACCCCCCATCTCCCTCTTATTTACCCCCCTGATTAATTATGCTTACCAAAGTGAGCAAAATTGTTTCTTGCTTGAGCAGAAGAAGAAGTGCGGGACCGGTTGGAGAGCTGGCAGTGGTGGCAGTGTGGCTCCCATGGCTGTGAATAGGTGAGTATACAACTTTTGTGGATGTTGGGGAAGTTGAAGCAATAGATCATTAAAGATAAGTGTAATTATTCTTCAAATGCATGCATGCAAATACTGTGCCATCTTCGTTCATTCATTACCCTGGGTTGCTATATACTACTTGGAGTGAAATGCTGACTCAGAGATGATACAATCACATAAATCCTGGTCCCTTTTCAGTTCTTGGCTGTGTTCACAAATGTCCGAGGCAGATCAGCCCCTGCTGCAGCCAAGCACCTTTCTACAAATTTACAATGTACAGTCTGATCACTGGGTGGAAAGAGACTGAGGAAATGCTCAGCAGAAGACCGATGGCATCATCTCCCCATTTTTAATGATTTCATTCGACGAGATGACAGTATGAATTCATGAGCATGCACAAGAAATATCCAAAGAATTCAGATGTGTATACCAATTTTTTTTTTCCAGGAAAATGCAAACAGTTTCATTTAAAGAAAAAATAAAGCAGCTTATTCCGTGATTCTGCCGTGCCGTAAATCGCCAGAGATAATGAACGCGGAGTTTCGGAATAGATCTTTGCCGCTCCGCTGTCACTTCGCTGACGGTACGCACCACCATATGTGTTCATTACACGGAGTCATTATACACCTGAGGCTGACATGTTTTAAGGGATTGTCATCAAACTGCACGTGGATATTCATCAGAATGACAATTCTCCGTGGAACCTCAGAAATCCGCCTCTTCCTTCATAGCAAAGGATAAAAAAAGACTCAAAAATAGTCTTTGTTTTATGACTTTGGCTCTCTCTTGCTGGCTGTCACAAACAATCTTCTTAGTTAAAGCTGAACTGCACAAAAGCAGCTAAAAACACAGCTCAAATACAGTATATACTGTATATAATGGAAAGGGTTTGCCTGTTAAAGAAATCTTGATTCTGTTCAGCCAGCCTTGTGGTCCACACACTCCTGCCAGACAGCATAGTGAGGTCCTAGACTTCAACAGGAGCACAACTTGGTCAACAACACACCCCAATCCTGGTGAATGGACAATAAAGGGACAACAGTGCAGTAATGAAATCATCACTTGGCACTCTCCTCCTGTCAGCATGCTTCCTATCGGCACATGTGCATGCAACACAGCCTATACTATACAGGAGACTACAGATTGTCAAGTAGGGATGTGCTGACAGTTAGAACTGAACCTTGGGTGTTTGGAGGCCCATTTGGCTCCCAGTATTTCTAGGTTACATTTCTTTGGCCTCCACCCAACAACCCTGACCTCGTCCTCAGACTCCCACAATCCCTCTGCCAGGGTTGTTGTGTTGAGGCCCTTTTCCTCATGAACATGGGGACAAGCTGGTTTTCTGGGGGAGGAGGGGGGGTTCCCAACATGCTGAGGTCATGTGGTCTGGTTTGGTTAGGGAGGGGGCCACACCCTCATCATCGCCCTTTTCTGTCCAGCAAGGCTGCAAGCTCGGATTAAAGTGGTTGCTTTCCTGCATGTACTGCTACAGGGCGGCTAATATATATGTAATGGAACCGACCCAGACTGCACTTGGGTACTTTCGTTAGGATACCGCTTCCCTGTCTGAACACCGACCACAGAAACCACAGCGAACCATACAAAACTAGACGACACCAGTCTTGAAGTAAACCAAGAGGTAGACTAGTTTATTTTAACACAGATACAAGATATATACACTCAGGGGACAATCCCCCCTCCCTGCATAATGACACAGGATGGGGACAATCTACATTTAGTAACAAGAGACACACCATCAGACAGTGCCATCAGGAGGGAGGGCGGCTGAAGACACCCCCCACCAAGCCAATACACAAACACATACATCCCATAATAGTTTGCTCCCAAGCAAGACACACAATAGAACAATGGGATGCAACCACATGGCATTAAACAATCAACAACCCCCCAGCCCAATATTAGGACAGATCACCCTGTACCCCTAGCTGTGTTCCATGCCCCCCCCCCCATCCAAAGTGACTCCCAACACAATATTTAAAATAAATAAATAAATATATATACTGTATGTGTGTGTGTGATTCTGCATTTCCCAATGGGGGGCGTGCACGCACGCTGCCTTGGCTGCGCTGCTATTGGCTGCTGAGGATGTCAGTCACTGGGTCCTGGCTGGTGATTCCTGGCCGGGACTAGGTGATGGTTGGTGTAGTTGAGAGGGGGGAGATCTGAGTGTAACCAACACAGGTCTCTCTCCTGTCAGCAGGGACATGCTGCTTTCTATCTCTCTGCACAGCAGACAGATAGAAAGCAGCAGGTCTCCTTAGTAAAACACAACACAGCACACAATCTAATCACTACCTAACACACAGTTAACCCTTTGATTGTCCCAGATGTTAATCCCTTCCTGCCCAGTGTCATTAGTACAGTGTCAGTGCTTTTTATTAGGACTGATCACTGTATTAGTGTCACTGGGGATGTCAGTGGCAGGAAGTTCCCACCCAGTGTCAGAATGCTCGCCGCAGTCCTGCTATAAGTCACTGATCGCCACCATTACTAGAATAAAAAAAAAATTAAATTTCCGTATATATACCACTATTTTTAGATGCTATAACCTTCACGTAAACCAATTAATGTACACGTATTAGGATTTTTTTTTTTAGCAAAGACATGTATCAGAATACATATTTTTTAAATAGATTTTTTAAATTTTACTGGACATGTTTTATAGCAAAAAAGTCAAAAATATAGTTTGTTTTCTCAAAATTGTCGGTCTTATTTTGTTTATAGCGCAAAAAATTAAAAATGCAGAGGCGATCAAATACCACCGAAAGAAAGCTCTATTTGAGGGAAAAAAGGACATAAACTTTATTTGGGTGCAGCGTTGCATGACCGCGCAATTGTCAGTTAAAGTAACGCAGCGTCGTATCGCAAAAAATGGCCTGGTCAGGAAAAAGGGTAAATCCTCTGGAGGGCAAGTGGTAAATATGTGTTCGGGTTTAAAGGGATGAGGTGGCAACCCTAAGGCAGACCCCACTGGAAACGTCCATGTGAAAGAGGCCTAACTCAAATGTTCGTAACTCAGGAACTGCCTGTATAAAATGTGTATTTTTTTTTAAATGTTTCCCGTAGAATCACTTTAAGGGCAGGGGAGGACTGACCATTTGGAAACTCGGGCACTGCCCGAGGGCCCTGGGTCAGTAGGGGGCTCCATGAGATGCCCCTGGTACCTTTTTCAAAGGCTTTTTTGTTTGGGCAAGGACACAGGGGCCCCATGATCCCCTATTGCCCGGGGGCCCCATGAGTTGTCAGTCCGCCCCTGTTTAAGGGTATGGTATACAGTTGCAAGAAAAAGTATGTGAACCCCTTGGGATTACGTGGAGTTTTGCATGAATTGGGCATAAAATGTGCTCTGAACCTCATCTAAGTCACAACATAGAAGAACAGAGTCTGCTGAACATAATACTACACAAACATTAGATGTTGCCATGGTTTAATTGCACATAACATGTAAACATTTACAGTGCAGGGAGGAAAAAGTATGTGAACCTTTGGACTTAATAACTGGTTGACCCTCCTTTGGCAGCAGTAACCTCAACCAAACGTTTCCTGTAGTTGCAGATCAGACCTGCACAACGATCTGGAGTCATTTTGGACCACTCCTCTTCACAAAACTGTTTCAGTGTAGCAATATTCTTGGGATGTCTGGTGTGAATCGCTCTCTTAAGGTCATGCCACAGCATTTCAATCGGGTTGAGGTCAGGACTCTGACTGGGCCACTCCAGAAAGCGTATTCTGTGCTGTTGCAGCCATTGTTTTGTTGAATTACTTGTATGCTTTGGGTCATTGTCCTGTTGCATCACCCATCCTCTGCGGAGCTTCAGTTGGCGGACAGATGGTCGTACGTTTTCCTGCAAAATGTCTTGATAAACTCTGGAATTCATTTTCCCATCAATGACAACAATCCGTCCAGGCCCTGAGGCAGCAAAGCAGCCCCAAACCATGATGCTCCCTCCGCCATGTTTTTCAGTGGGGATGAGGTTTTGATGTTGGTGTGCTGTGCATTTTTTTCTCCACACATAGTGTTGTGTGTTCTTCCCAAACAACTCAATCTTGGTTTCATCTGTCTCAGCCTTTGGGAGTCATGCTTGTAACTGTCAATCTTGCAATGCCTCATGGGACTTGTAGTTTGACAACAGCAGGAGGGCCGCCAGTTTGACACCCGTGGTATACAGTTGCAAGAAAAAGTATGTGAACCCCTTGGGATTATGTGGAGTTTTGCATGAATTGGGCATAAAATGTGCTCTGAACGTCATCTAAGTCACAACAATAGAAGAACACAGTCTGCTGAACATAATACTACACAAACATTAGATGTTGCCATGGTTTAATTGCACATAACATGTAAACATTCACAGTGCAGGGAGGAAAAAGTATGTGAACCTTTGGACTTAATAACTGGTTGACCCTCCTTTGGCAGCAATAACCTCAACCAAACGTTTCCTGTAGTTGCAGATCAGACCTGCACAACGATCTGGAGTAATTTTGGACCACTCCTCTTCACAAAACTGTTTCAGTGTAGCAATATTCTTGGGATGTCTGGTGTGAATCGCTCTCTTAAGGTCATGCCACAGCATTTCAATCGGGTTGAGGTCAGGACTCTGACTGGGCAACTCCAGAAGGCGTATTCTGTGCTGTTGCAGCCATTGTTCTGTTGAATTACTTGTATGCTTTGGGTCATTGTCCTGTTGCATCTCCCATCCTCTGCGGAGCTTCAGTTGGCGGACAGATGGCCGTACGTTTTCCTGAAAAATGTCTTGATAAACTCTGGAATTCGTTTTCCCATCAATGACAACAATCTGTCCAGGCCCTGAGGCAGCAAAGCAGCCCCAAACCATGATGCTCCCTCCGCCATGTTTTACAGTGGGGATGAGGTTTTGATGTTGGTGTGCTGTGCCTTTTTTTCTCCACACATAGTGTTGTGTGTTCTCCCCAAACAACTCAATCTTGGTTTCATCTGTCCACAGTATATTTTGCCAGTAGTGCTGTGGAACATCCAGGTGCTCTTTTGCAAACTTCAAACGTGCTGCAATATTCTTTTTGGACAGCAATGGCTTCCTCCGTGGTGTCCTCCCATGTACTCCATTCTTGTTTAATGTTTTCCTTATTGTAGATGTGTTAACAAAAATGTTAGCATGTGCCAGAGATTTCTGTAGGTCTTTAGCTGACACTCTGGGATTCTTCTTTACCTCATGCAGCATTCTGCGCTGTGCTCTTGCAGTCATTTTTACAGGACGACTACACCTAGGGAGAGTAGCAACAGTGCTAAACTTTCTCCATTTGTAGACAGTCTGTCTTACCGTGGACACATGAACATCAAGGCTTTTGGAGATACTTTTGTAACCCTTTCCAGCTTCATGCAAGTCAACGATTCTTTTTCGTAGGTCTTCTGAGAGCTCTTTCTGCGAGGCATGGTTCACATCAGACAGTGCTTCTTGAAACCAGTAAACCCAAAACAGGTGTGTGTTTTTTAAGGGCAGGACAGCTGTCAGCAACACATCCAATATCATCACACTGATTGGAGTCAAGGTTGGCTCACTCCTGGCTCCAATTAGCTCTGGGGGAAGTCATTAAGCTAGGGACTCACATACTTTTTCCTCCCTGCACTGTGAATGTTTACATGTTATGTGCAATTAAACCATGGCAACATCTAATGTTTGTGTAGTATTATGTTCAGCAGACTGTGTTCTTCTATTGTTGTGACTTAGATGACGTTCAGAGCACATTTTATGCCCAATTCATGCAAAACTCCACGTAATCCCAAGGGGTTCACATACTTTTTCTTGCAACTGTAGATTGTTAGACTTTATGCATTTTTTTTTCTGTGTGAAGTGCCGTCTTAAATTCTATACTAGACTCAAAGGGTCTTTTTAAGTGTTTTTTTTTTTTGGGGGGGGGGTGCTCTATGCAATTTTTTTGCATTCTTGCTGTAGGATGTGTCAAAGTGACATTTGCAAATAAATACAAAATATACAGTTTAAAGGATAAGTTCACCTTTGGGAACATGTTACATGTTCCACCTGTTTTTAGGGTGGAACATGTTCCCATAGCTGCAGATGCACCCGCTGCCCCCCCTCCCTCTGACAGATAGTACGGGGAGAAGTCTCCTCGTACTATCTGTCAGATTTGAAACAGCGCAGCCATGTGGGGCTCTGCCCATAAGGTCACGTCATTCATTCACAAACTTCCATGAACAAATGAACTGCAAGTCTCGGCAGCCTTAGCGGCTGTGGGCTTGTAGTCTTCAAAGAACTACCAAAGCGATGAGAAGCGCCGTGATAGTTCATTCAAGCTTCCTGTCAGAATATCTACTTGGCCCAGGGCTGGACTGACCATTTGGAAACTCAGGCACTGCCCAAGGGCCCGGGGTTAGTAGGGGCCCCATGAGATGCCTCGGTACCTTTTTCATAGGCTTTTTTGAGTTTGGGCAAGGACACGGGGGCCCCATGATCCCCTATTGCCCGGGGGCCCCATGAGTTATCAGTCCACCCCTGACTTGGCCATACATCCCGTACAGCAAGCAGATATTCCGACAGTTCTGCAGAACTGTATGGTATCAGTGATCTACTGACCGCTGGTGCAATGCTTTCCAGGCTCCTTTGGACAAAAATAATAAATGCACAGTTTTTTTACCTGCAAAAAAATGTGCGTTAATTTTTGTCCAAAAGGTGAACTTATCCTTTAAATTTCCGGAAAATGACATTTTATTGCTGGCTTCTTTAATTTCAATCTTTTCCATTGAATTTTTAGCATTAACAAATGTGCAGACTTTAAAAAAAAACAAAAACACAAAACAGCACACAGACCCCTCCAAAGGTCCCAAAAAATACATAGCAGACCCTTGGAGGGGTCTGTATACTGTTTAAAAAAAAGGAAGCCAAGGAAATGTCATTTGTAGGAAATTGTATATACCAGGAGTGGACTGACCATTCGAGCACTCGGGCACTGCCCAAGGTCCCGGGGTCAGTAGGGGGCCCCATGAAATGCCCCTGGTACCTTTTATAGGCTTTTTTTGGGTGTGATTTGAGTGTGGTCAAGGACACAGGGGCCCCATGATCCCCTAATGCCTGGGGGCTCCATGAGTTGTCAGTCCGCCCCTGGTATACACTGATTTCTTTTGTACATGTCGGTGCTGCTGCAGCACTTTCTGTATATCAGAGATGTGCCCCTTCACAGACAGGATGAAGGCACCCCCCTGGCATGTTATTTAACCACTTGCCCCCCTAGACGATTTACCCCCCTTCATGACCAAGCTATTTATTGTGTAACGGCGCTGCTGACAATTGCGCGGTCATGCGACTCTGCACCCAAATGAAATTTTACGTCCTTTTTTTTCCAATGAATAGAGCTTTCTTTCGGTGGTATTTGATCGCCTGTGCGGTTTTTATTTTTTGCGCTATAAGCAAAAAAAGACCAAAAATTTTGAGAAAAACAATATTTTGGACTTTTTCCTATTAAACATGTCCAGTAAAAAAATTTTAAATATCGAATTTCATCATAAATTTAGGCCAAAATGTATTCTGCGACATGTCTTTGCTAAAAAA
Organism: Staurois parvus; assembly: GCF_062004578.1. Lineage (NCBI taxonomy): Eukaryota > Metazoa > Chordata > Amphibia > Anura > Ranidae > Staurois > Staurois parvus. The sequence continues at coordinate 1,943,582 of NW_028318249.1, read as the reverse complement.
AAAATCCCAAGACGTGTAAATTAAAGGCAACTTTGTCTTTATTACATTTTACATCAATTTTAACAATACAAAGCATGAGAAATAATGATAACATGGACAAGTAAGTAGACAGAAAAACATCCCAGGCGTGGCTATGATCCATGCGGAGATACGTGCAATTTAATTGGTTTACGTGAAAGTTATAGCATTTACAAATGACAGTATAGACCAGGGGTAGGCAACCTGCGTCTCTCTAGCTGTTGTGAAACTATATTTCCCATGAGGCATTGCAACATTACAAAACTGACAGTTACAGCTATGACTTGCAGAGGCATGATGGAACTTGTAGTCCTACAACAGCTGGAGAGCTGCAGGTTGCCTACCCCTGGTATAGATAATGGTATTTTTTTTTCTACTAGTATTGGCGGCGATCAGTGTTTTTTAGTGGGACTGCGGCAGACATTCTGACACTGGGGGGAACTACCTTGGTGTCACTGACACCCCAGTGACACCAATACAGTGATCAGCGCTAATAAAAAAAAGCACTGACACTGTACTAATAGCACTGGGCAGGAAGGGGTTAATGTGACGGGTGATTAAAGGGTTAACTGTGTGCTGGGAGTGTTTTACTAGGGGGCAGGGGTGCTTCACTGTAAGCACACTGATAAGGATGGCTGTACTGTGCACAGCCATCCAGAGCAGTGCGCCCGAGCAGACAGGAAGGAAGATTGTTTGTAAGCAAAACAGTCTTCCTTCCCGTCGGAGATGCTCAGAAATCACCGGGCCCTGGCGGGGAATTACCGGCCGGGACCCGGTGATTGACATCCGCGGCTGCAAATGGCAGCGCGGGTAGGGAGCATGTGTGGCTCACTCGCGCCCCCTACCCGGCAATGCAAAATTACGTATGTACACGTGATTCTGCACACAGGTGACAGTATATCTGCTAGTTGGGCGGTCCTTACACGGTTAAAGGAATTGGTTGTTTTTAATGTTTCTTTTTAAGCATTTAAATATTAACTGCTGCTAGCTGCATAGAATTCTAAAATTTATGTTTTTCGCCTTTTTACGTTCCCCAGAACATTGCCTCCCCCCCACCCCCAAGACATATTTGACACCAATTTACCTATTAGCCCAGAAAATGGGCATTTTAAATTTGACGGCTCTTATTGATTTTCTATAGGGTTCAGGTTTTGTATGTGAACAATGCTTGATGAGAATCCTGGACAGTTCAGTTCATCCCTATTACTGTATGAAGACAATTCATGGACAGTACTTACTGTATTTTAGTTGAATTAAAAAAGGAATACTGAATGAATACTGAATGGTATTTTCTGATTTTTCCTGGTCGGTGTTCTTGAACAGCGTCTGGTAGAGTAAGGCACCTCTCCATCACATGAAAGAGGCAGTGCGTGTAACAAAATAGAGATGGATCTAGCACATATTATTTTTATTTAAAAACAAAATCATTTAGCAGTTTGATGATGAGTATTTTCAAGCCCCCAGGGAATGTGTTGTAGCAAGCACAAAGGAATGCATTGTATATTCTGACTGCTTCTTGATGGAATCCCATAATAGAAATGACATTTTTATTGTGAAGGGAAAACACACATACAACACAAAAATGATTTACTCATACTAACTTTCTCTGTAATTCTGCTACTAACCCTATCTGTAAGCCTAACACTAACCCTCCCTGTAATCCTAACACTAACCCTCCCTGTAATCCTAACACTAACCCTCCCTGTAACCCTAACACTAACCCTCCCTGTAACCCTAACACTAACCCTCCCTGTAACCCTAACACTAACCCTATCTGTAAGCCTAACACTAACCTCCCTGTAATCCTAACACTGACCCTCCCTGTAATCCTAACACTAACCCTCCCTGTAATCCTAACACTGACCCTCCCTGTAATCCTAACACTAACCCTCCCTGTAATCCTAACACTGACCCTCCCTGTAATCCTAACACGAATCCTCCCTGTAATCCTAACACTAACCCTCCCTGTAATCCTAACACTAACCCTCCCTGTAATCATAACACTAACCCTCCCTGTAATCCTAACACTAACCCTCCCTGTGATCCTAACACTACCCTCCCTGTGATCCTAACACTAACCCTCCCTGTAATCCTAACACTAACCCTCCCTGTGATCCTAACACTACCCTCCCTGTGATCCTAACACTAACCCTCCCTGTGATCCTAACACTACCCTCCCTGTGATCCTAACACTAACCCTCCCTGTGATCCTAACACTAACCCTCCCTGTAACCCTAACACTAACCCTCCCTGTAACCCTAACACTAACCCTCCCTGTAATCATAACACTAACCTCCCTGTAATCCTAACACTAATCCTTCCTGTAACCCTAACACTAACCCTCCCTGTAATCCTAACACTAACCCTCCCTGTAATCATAACACTAACCCTCCCTGTAATCCTAACACTAATCCTTCCTGTAACCCTAACACTAACCCTCCCTGTAATCCTAACACTAACCCTCCCTGTAATCCTAACACTAACCCTCCCTGTAATCCTAACACTAACCCTCCCTGTGATCCTAACACTACCCTCCCTGTGATCCTAACACTAACACTCCCTGTAATCCTAACACTAACCCTCCCTGTGATCCTAACACTACCCTCCCTGTGATCCTAACACTAACCCTCCCTGTGATCCTAACACTAACCCTCCCTGTAACCCTAACACTAACCCTCCCTGTAACCCTAACACTAACCCTCCCTGTAATCCTAACACTATCCCTCCCTGTAACCCTAACACTAACCCTCCCTGTAACCCTAACACTAACCCTCCCTGTAACCCTAACACTAACCCTCCCTGTAATCCTAACACTATCCCTCCCTGTAATCCTAACACTAACCCTCCCTGTGATCCTAACACTAACCCTCCCTGTAACCCTAACACTAACCCTCCCTGTAATCCTAACACTAACCCTCCCTGTGATCCTAACACTAACCTCCCTGTAACCCTAACACTAACCCTCCCTGTAATCCTAACACTAACCCTCCCTGTAATCCTAACACTAACCCTTCCCTGTAATCCTAACACTAACCCTCCCTGTAACCCTAACACTAACCCTCCCTGTAATCCTAACACTAACCCTCCCTGTAATCCTAACACTAACCCTTCCCTGTAATCCTAACACTAACCCTCCCTGTAACCCTAACACTAACCCTCCCTGTAACCCTAACATTAACCCTCCCTGTAATCCTAACACTAATCCTCCCTGTAACCCTAACACTAACCCTCCCTGTAACCCTAACACTAACCCTCCCTGTAATCCTAACACTAATCCTCCCTGTAATCCTAACACTAATCCTCCCTGTAACCCTAACACTAACCCTCCCTGTAACCCTAACACTAATCCTCCCTGTAATCCTAACACTAACCCTCCCTGTAACCCTAACACCAACCCTCCCTGTGACCCAAACACTAACCCTCCCTGTGACCCTAACACTAACCCCTCCTGTAATCCTAACACTAACCCTCCCTGTAATCCTAACACTAACCCTCCCTGTGACCCAAACACTAATCCTCCCTGTAATCCTAACACTAACCCTCCCTGTAATCCTAACACTAACCCTCCCTGTAATCCTAACACTAACCCTCCCTGTAATCATAACACTAACCCTCCCTGTAATCCAAACACCAACCCTCCCTGTAATCCTAACACTAACCCTCCCTGTAATCCTAACACTAACCCTCCCTGTGATCCTAACACTACCCTCCCTGTGATCCTAACACTAACCCTCCCTGTAACCCTAACACTAACCCTCCCTGTAATCCTAACACTATCCCTCCCTGTAATCCTAACACTAACCCTCCCTGTGATCCTAACACTAACCTTCCCTGTGATCCTAACACTAACCCTCCCTGTAACCCTAACACTAACCCTCCCTGTAATCCTAACACTAACCCTCCCTGTGATCCTAACACTAACCTCCCTGTAACCCTAACACTAACCCTCCCTGTAATCCTAACACTAACCCTCCCTGTAATCCTAACACTAACCCTTCCCTGTAATCCTAACACTAACCCTCCCTGTAACCCTAACACTAACCCTCCCTGTAATCCTAACACTAACCCTCCCTGTAATCCTAACACTAACACTTCCCTGTAATCCTAACACTAACCCTCCCTGTAACCCTAACACTAACCCTCCCTGTAACCCTAACACTAACCCTCCCTGTAATCCTAACACTAACCCTCCCTGTAACCCTAACACCAACCCTCCCTGTGACCCAAACACCAACCCTCCCTGTGACCCTAACACTAACCCCTCCTGTAATCCTAACACTAACCCTCCCTGTAATCCTAACACTAACCCTCCCTGTAATCCTAACACTAACCCTCCCTGTAATCCTAACACTAACCCTCCCTGTGACCCAAACACTAATCCTCCCTGTGATCCTAACACTAACCCTCCCTGTAATCCTAACACTAACATTCTACTCCTAACACTAACCCTCCCTGTAATCCTAACACTAATCCTCCCTGTAATCCTAACACTAACCCTCCCTGTAACCCTAACACCAACCCTCCCTGTGACCCAAACACCAACCCTCCCTGTAATCCTAACACTAACCCTCCCTGTAATCCTAACACTAACCCTCCCTGTGACCCAAACACTAATCCTCCCTGTAATCCTAACACTAACCCTCCCTGTAATCCTAACACTAACCCTCCCTGTAATCCTAACACTAACCCTCCCTGTAATCATAACACTAACCCTCCCTGTAATCCAAACACCAACCCTCCCTGTAATCCTAACACCAACCCTCCCTGTAATCCTAACACTAACCCTCCCTGTGATCCTAACACTACCCTCCCTGTGATCCTAACACTAACCCTCCCTGTAACCCTAACACTAACCCTCCCTGTAATCCTAACACTATCCCTCCCTGTAATCCTAACACTAACCCTCCCTGTGATCCTAACACTAACCCTCCCTGTGATCCTAACACTAACCCTCCCTGTAACCCTAACACTAACCCTCCCTGTAATCCTAACACTAACCCTCCCTGTGATCCTAACACTAACCTCCCTGTAACCCTAACACTAACCCTCCCTGTAATCCTAACACTAACCCTCCCTGTAATCCTAACACTAACCCTTCCCTGTAATCCTAACACTAACCCTCCCTGTAACCCTAACACTAACCCTCCCTGTAATCCTAACACTAACCCTCCCTGTAATCCTAACACTAACACTTCCCTGTAATCCTAACACTAACCCTCCCTGTAACCCTAACACTAACCCTCCCTGTAACCCTAACACTAACCCTCCCTGTAATCCTAACACTAACCCTCCCTGTAACCCTAACACCAACCCTCCCTGTGACCCAAACACTAACCCTCCCTGTGACCCTAACACTAACCCCTCCTGTAATCCTAACACTAACCCTCCCTGTAATCCTAACACTAACCCTCCCTGTAATCCTAACACTAACCCTCCCTGTAATCCTAACACTAGCCCTCCCTGTAATCCTAACACTAACCCTCCCTGTAATCCTAACACTAACCCTCCCTGTGACCCAAACACTAACCCTCCCTGTGATCCTAACACTAACCCTCCCTGTAATCCTAACACTAACCCTCCCTGTAATCCTAACACTAACCCTCCCTGTAATTCTAACACTAACCCTCCCTGTAACCCTAACACTAACCTTCCTTGTAACTATTTCAGAAAATTGAGATATTTGATCAGACTACACAGGCCTACACTCCCCACATGAATCAATGAGTCTTGACCACCCATTACCCTGTCACTGCTTAACCGGTCCTCTTTCCTTGGACCACTTTCGGTTGGTCCTGACCACTGCAGACCGGAGACACCCCAGTAGAGCTGCAGTATGGGGAGTGGCTCTGACCCAGTGGTCTAGACATTACAATTTGGCCCTTGTCAAAGTTAGATCCCTACGCTTGCCCAGTTTGGATGGATAATCGTCAATGATTAAGGATTTATTACAGTGAGGAGCTCTCGCACAATGGCGGGTTAATGCTGGCCAGTGAATAGACTGGATAGTCAACTCTTGATATATTGCTTGGGTAAGACATAGCCAGGGCCTTATGTGACCTTTTCAAGTGATGGCATGAATAAAAGACCACTAAGACCACTATATGAAAAATGGGACTCCATGTGACATGAGGCAGCCATTTCTAATGTATAAAAACATCTCTGGTTACTCTAAGACTGATCAAAGACTAATTCGTGTTTGGATCGCTCTTCAGAGAGCAATAATTCCTGCAATGGACGCCATGCTTTGTACACCTCTGGCTACTGCCTCTGCAGCTAAAGGGTGGGGGGGGGGAGTAAAAATGTGGCTCAACCGCAAGGTTTTATCATGCTAACAAGTGCTAAAAGTATGAGAAGCCCCCAGTCTGAAATGTAAAAAAAAACTTTATTTATCAATGGAGAACCTGAGCCAAGGACAATGTACACAACCACCTTGATGAAATTAACTTCACATCAGAGGTCTCCCTTCACGTCAGAATCTATGTCATCACATCAGAGGTTCCCCATCACATCAGAGGCCACCTCATCACATCAATGGTTCCCCTCACATCAGAGGCCCCCCTTCACATCAGAGATTCCCCCTTCACATCAGAGGTTCCCCCTCACATCAGAGGACCCCCATCACTTCAGTGGTCCCCCTCACATCAGAGTCCCCCATCACATCAGAAAAAGTACCCTTCACATCAGAGGCCACCTTATCACATCAGAGGTTACCCCTCACATCAGAGGCCCCCCCATCACATCAGAGGTTTCCCTTCACATCAAAGGTCCCCCCTCATATCAGAGGTCCTCTCATTATATCAGAGGTCCTCCATCACATCAAAAGTGCCCCAATCACTTCAGAATCCCCCCTCAAATCAGAGGCCCCCTTTCACATCAGAGGTCCTCCCAACAGAAGCCTTCGTTGACATCAGTGGTCCCCCCATTACATCAGAAGCCCCCTTCACATTAGAGTCCCCCCATCACATCTGAGGTCCCCCGATCATATCAGAAGCCCCCCTTCACATCAGAGGTCCTCCCATCAGAAGCTCCCTTCACAACAGAGGCCCAACAATCACATCAGAGTTTCCACCATCACATAGGACCCCCCCATCACATCAGAGGTCTCCCCTTCACATCAGAGCACCCTGTCACATCAAAGCCTCCATCCTGTCAGAGGTCCCCACTTCATGTCAGAGTCCCCCCCCCCCCCCATCAGGTCAGAGTCCCCCTATACATGAGAGCTCCCCCATCACATTAAATTACCCCTATGACAGAGTACGTGCATCACATCAGAGTGTCCCGATCACATTAGAGCCCCCCTCCTTAACAGAGAACCCCCATTTTGTCAGAGTTCCCCCCTTCATGTCAGACCCCCCTATACATGAGAGATCCCCCATCACATTAGAATACTCCATCACCACAGATTCTCCCCCCCCCCCACCATCACAGAGTTCTCCCATCCATCTCTGATCCAGGGCAAACTGGGTCTTGTGCTTGAGGCACCCCAAAGAAACCCTAAAGGCACTTCAGGGAACATGGCACACTGGCTGAGTAACACTGCACCACAAATTCCATATTCAAATCATTACGCTCTAATAAAGAGGACCAATAATAAAAAGTTAACATAAAGTTGTGTTTAGTCTTGTTGGGTTGGATAAATGAAAGAGTAAAAGAAAAGCTGAAACACATTTCCTGGAGAAAATGGGTTGAGATTTCATTCAGTGGTGGCCACAGATTGGAAGGCCTAGGCACTTGATCATGTGAGTTGTGCTTAAAGGGAGGGTCAACCTAATGGAACTCTGATCCTTCTCTTCGAAATGGATCAAATGACCAAGCTCTAAAGCTAAAAGGAAACAAAGAGCAGCACTTTCTCCAGAAACGTATCTCGTCAGTTCTATTAGTCTATTTTAATCCTGCCTGGTAAGCATGTGAATATAGTAAAGCGTTGATTTAAAGGGCATGTGTCCTTCATATATGAACATTTTGCATTTAAATTGGCTTGGGGAGTACAGCCAACCTTCTGAGTCACTCAGGTGTTCATTCTAATATTCTTCTTCACCTCACCAAATCCCTATGGATGTCAGTATTCCCCATCTCAGAAATACTGTGAAAACGCCAACTTGATCTCCTTTGCAGTCGATTACCTAAATCTCTGGTGAGGAAACCAAGAAACATGCTGACAGGAGAGAACAGAGTTAGAGCTCATGTACACTGCAGCTGATAAATGCAGTTTAGGAGCTGTTCAGCGTTTTTTTCTGCAGCCCCTGAACTCTCCCTAATGTTTTCCTATGTGTCCATGTACACATCTTCGTTTACAGTCCTTTACAGGCAATTGAGTTTACAGTCGTTTTTTTTGAACACAGAAAACTTGCATTCAGCAGTCGATTTTATCAGCGATTTTATCAGCGTGTAAAAGCGGCAAATCATGTTTGTAAGCGTTTGCACATTTTTTTTAACTCTTCCAGTTCCCCATGGTGTCCAGAGCCTTTTTTCATCATGAAAAATGCATGCAAAACGTTTTCAAGGTACTCAGATGGACAAAACACTGAACACAGGATGTTCCTACCAAGCTTGTCACACATTGTAATGACCAATTCACACCTCAGACCTCTCCCACCCTTGGAAACAAAAGATATGTTAATGACCATTCACACCTCAATTTCCTCATGAAGACCCCCTGGCAGGTGACCTTAATGACTCCCTCCACCAGACACCTTTCCCACCCTTGGAAACAAAAGAAATGTTAATGAGCAACTCACACCTGTCTAATCTCAACACATGCTGCTGCCTCTGCTTCTACTCTCTGTATTTTTCTGAAACAGTCTAAATAGTTAATAATTTACCACTTTTCAGTGCATTCTGGGAATTTGGGAGGTTTTCCTGTGCATATCTTTATAAAAAGCTTCTATACGCAAACGCACATAAACGCGCATAAATGCATTATGCTAAACAGACGTTTTTCAACCTACGTTTTCCAGCAGTCAGTTTCCATCGTTCAGAAGTGTCCCGTGTATATGGGGCATTATACAGGAAATATTCTGCTGTTCATTCCTTGTCCAACCACAGGCTAGGTGAAGGGGAAGAGACCATTCTGTATTGCTTAACCACAGAGGAGAAAAGTCAGGTCACAAGCCTGGCATTGCTGTCCGGCAAGGCTGCTGGCCCAGAGTGGATCCCGACTTTAAAGTCGGGATCTTTGCTGAGCCTGGACCAGCTGAGTGACATCTAAAAATGCTTCATAGGAGTGCAGAATTAAATCCACTCCTGTCACCCATAGCCAAAATAGCTCTGTCCATACGTTTCCTTCATAGCTATGAACAAAGAAAAGAAGTGACCACTGAGCACTTACATGACCCAACGTAGCTGGCTCTTGATGAGTGATCACATGACACATTTTGTTTCCTAGGCTGGCCATGGCAGTTACAGTAACACCAAGCGAAGCTCCCAATTTCAAGCAGTACTTGCCATGCTCAGATTATTTCCATGTTTAAGGGCGCAATGAGAAATCAAAGAGGTCAAGAACATTTTCTATTGCACATCAACGTGTTGAAGAATCACCCTGTGATCCATTACTCTTCTACGGAGATTAGAAGAATACTACAGGGCCAAACATTTGACATGAACATCATACCTACAGTATATGAGATTGTGGGATATCCCACTCCCAAACTATGGCCATTACTATGAAGTTGACAACCCAGTTCTTCCGAGAAGGCTTTCCATGAGATTTTGAAGTGTCTCTGAAAATTTATGCCCATTCAGCAAACAGATTACTTGTGAGGTCACGTACTCATGTTGGGTAAGGAGACCAGGATAACAATCATTCATTTGGAGGCTATAACAGCCTCCACATGACAAGCTCTATATCATCTATAAGAGTTTACACACAAGCGTCAAAAGATGGTCCTTTCTTCTCATTCCTCATACACTAAAAAATGTTTCTGGACACCTGGCCATCACACCCATATGGACTTGCTGGATATTTCATTCCAAAAGCATGGCCATTAATATTGTATGGAGGTGCCAATGTTTGTGATTATACCATCCTCCACTCTTCTAAGAAGACTTTCTAACATATTTTGGAGGGTGTCTGTGGCAATTCGTGGCAATTTGAGTTCAGGTACTGATGTTGGATGAAAAGACCTAGCTCAGGGTCACTGTTCCAATTCATTGCAAAGGTGTTCAGTGGGATTGGAGCTCAAGGCTATGGGGGGCACTCAAGTTCCTTCACATCAAACAGGTCCAATCATGTCTTTAAGAAGATGGCTTTGTGCATTTAAACTCAATAGGTTGTGGGAATGTCTACATATTTGTACCATAAATTGTACCACGTATTGCTGCTCATATGTGGAGTGTGGTCCCGGCTTTTGATTTTTACAGGGAAGGCAGAGAGGGCCATGTCCATTGTCCACACAAAACTGGCCAAACCATGTCTTTATGGAGCTAGCATATTACACCTGAACTCAACAATCTGTAGGGGTGTCCACATATTTTGACCTTATAGTGTATGACGTGTGTGCTGCTCATTGGACAGGCAGATAGGGCCATGTCCAGTGAGTTTTTCCATACCAAACTGGTCAAATCATCTCTTTATGGAGCTGGCTTTGTACACCTGAACTGAAAATTCTGTATGGCTGTCAACATATTTTGATCATACAGTGTACCACATGTGTGCTGCTCAGATGTGGAGTGTGGCAGATTCTGGCATTGGACTTTTTAGAGAGCAGGCAGATAGGGCTACATCTATCAAGTTCCTCCACACCAAACTGGTCAAAACCTGTCTTTATGGAGCTGGCATTTTACACTGAACTGAAAAATCTGTAGGGCTGTCAACATACAGTATTTGGACCATATAGTGTACCATGTGTATACTACTCAGATGTGGAGTGTGTCAGGTTCTGGCATTGGACCTCTTAGAGGGAAGGCAGATAGGATTGTGTCTTTGGAGCTCCTCTACACCAAATTGGTCAAAACTTGTCTTTATGGAGCCAGCGTTTTACACCTGAACGCAACAATCTGTAGGGGTGTCCGCATATTTTGATAATTGAGTGTACCACGTGTGCTGCTCAGATGAGGAGTTTAGCAGGTCCTGACACTGGACTCCTTGCAAGGCAGGCAGATAGGACATTGTCCAAACAAGTTCCTTCACACCAAGCTGGTCAAGCCATGTCTTTATGGAGCTGGATTTGGCATTCTCATGGGGTGGCTGAATGCTAGGAGCTACCATGTAAAAACTGTGAAACATTCAGTATTAAAACTAATAAAAAAGAGCTGCTGGTGTGAAGAAAGACGAGTTCATAATGTAGCCTATATTCTCTACATGAATCTTGAGCTTTCCAAAGGGTTAACAAATTCTAAGATGCTTCCACGTTTCAAGACAGAGCTCCTTTCCTGACCCATGGCAAATCGTGTACACCTTCCCACCCCCTGTCTTCAGTGAGTCTTTCATCCTCTTCCCTCACCAGCGGGGTAGAGAAAGAGCTGAGCGATGGAGCTTTAAGTGCCCATCACCAAGGGAAGCATCTTCAGAGGAGGTGAAGTAACACTGTTACAGAAATAACTGGGAGAATGACGGGAAAATTACACACTAGCCATAACTAAGAAAAAAGGGGACAAATGTTTTATAGCTCATCGTCAAATGAGGTGAACGTAGAACGTTATCCCTTCAGGATAAAAGCCACCAGTTGCTTGCATGATGTCAAGTAATGTGCACTCTAGTCTCTTCTTCCGAATGTAATTCACTGAAAGTTCCTGTTCACTAACAAACTCCCTGCAGTTGAGGGTGAATCTGGTAACTGATGTGAGATGCAGTCAGGGGCACAGGCAAAAATCCAAAGCTGAACAATTGGTTTTCCTGCAAGAGCAGACATAAAAATTACCTGTAGACATGAACCAAAGGAGTAACTAGAACCTTCATGGCCCCCGGTGCAAGAAACCATGAAGGGTCTTCCTTCCCCCTGGTCCCTTTCCATCGGTCCTGGAGCCCTTTCCATCAGTCCAAGGGCCATTCTCTCTGAGCCTGGAGCCCTTCCCACTGATCCAGGGACCCTTTAAGCTCATTGTGGTACTCTTTCACATGTTCTGCAGAAGGCCCACTGTCTGCCATCTTTGGGTCTCCTACAGTGGTAGAATGTCAAGGCCCAGTCACAGTGCGACCTTTGCGACCCTAGTAGTTCCACTACGGACATGAATATTATATCACATGGCTGTGCTGGGGAAATATAGGAACACGTTACCTTCAATCAAATGCAAATTCCAGAAGGCTTCCCTAGAGGCTTTGCATATAATCATGGCCCCCTGACCCCCTTCCAACTGGTCCTGTGGGCCCTTTCATCTGGTCCCAGGGCCCTACCCTCCGAGCCCAGGGCACTTCCCACTGATCCCAGGGCCTATTACTTCCATTGCGGGGGCCCTTTATTATGGTCCCGCAACGGTCCCCTTCCTATTGTCTTGGGTCCTCTCCATGGTTGCAGGATGCTGGTGCCTAGTTTCAAGTGCAATCTTTTTGACTCAGGTAGTTCCACCACTGGCATGTACTTTATATCACATGGCTGTTACCTTCAATCAAATGCACATTCCAGAACAAAGCTTTCATAGGTGCTTTGAATATAGGTAAGCAAGGTCGCCACTAGAAATTGTGGGGCCCTATACAGCCAGCCTGAGTCCCCTCCTCCATGCTATACCCAACACAATGAAGAGACCTATACACCTTATGTTTCAGGCACAGTAATCCTGCCAGCCCCAGGCAGGGTAATCCTCCATGCTGTGGTTCCCAACAATTTAATTGAAGTTCTGGCCTGTCCTGGTGGATTGAAGTAGAGACCGGATCTTTAATTGTCAGGAGCCACAGCACTGAGAATTACTTCACCTGATCCCACAAATAAATAAATAATCCCCTCTCTATCCACAGTTAGTGCTGCTGAACTGATGGGGTCTAGGGAACTTTTATTTAATCACTAGGAGGCACAGCCCTTGGAATTACTGTGCATACACCCAATAGTATTTAAAGAGTCCCCTCTCTGCCCATGGGACCCTGATGAACTGATAGGGCCTGGTACAATAGGGTCTACCCCCTTATTGGAAGCCCTACACATAATGTAACAACATACCTCAGCACTCATATTTTTGATCTACGTGCAAATGAAATAGTATGTGTAAAACACAGCAATTCCCGGCTGTCATATTTGCAGCATGGAAGCGGCAGCAGGGGAAGAGAAGCAGGAGGTACAAGAAATGTTATTGAACTATATGGGGACATATCTCCTACACATAAGGTCCACAAGTGGTTATGTAAAAAAAAAAAAAAGAAAGCAAATGTTTTTAAGTAGTTACACTTTCTGGAGGAAGAATGGTGTAAACCATAGGAATAGAATTTGACTGTTATTAGCACACCCAGCAATGTTTTATTGTTTGTCCAAACTCCTGTAACTGCCACTTTTGCTGGACAGCTTGGTCTGCATGTAAATATTTGTAAAACATAGCAACTTTCAGCTATCATGTTTGCAGCAGGGGAAGAGGAGCAGGTACAACATATATATCAGAAACACTGTAGAGGATAATGGCGGTGTACCTCCTTTGTCTAAGG